>NC_059164.1:37150853-37453726 GCF_019923935.1 Bubalus bubalis | reverse complement strand
TGAGCTGGTTCGTTTCTTATATGATATTATACATGTTTCAATGCCATTCTCCAAAATCATCCCCCGCTCGCCCTCTCCCACAGAGTCCAAAAGACTGTTCTATACATCTGTGTCTCTTTTGCTGTCTCACATACAGGGTTATTGTTACCATCTTTCTAAATTCCATATATATGTGTTATTATACTGTATTGGTGTTTTTCTTTCTGGCTTACTTCATTCTGTATAATAGGCTCCAGTTTCATCCACCTCATTAGAACTGATTCAAATGTATTCTTTTTAATGGCTGAGTAATACTCCATGTGTATATGTACCACAGCTTTATTATCCATTCATCTGCTGATGGATATCTAGATTGCTTCCATGTCCTACCTATTATAGATAGTACTGCAATGAACATTGGGGTATATGTGTCTTTTTGAATTATGGTTTCCTCAGGGTATATGCCCAGTAGTGGGATGGCTGGATCAAATGGTAGTTTTATTCCCAATTTCTTAAGGAAACTTCATACTGTTCTCCATAGTAGTTGCATCAATTTACATTTCCACCAACAGTGCAAGAGGGTTTCCTTTTCTCCACATTCTCTTTAGCATTTATTTACATATTTTTTCCTTTCATTTAATTTATAGATTTTTTTGATGATAGTCATTCTGATCGATGTAGGTTATGATTACTTTTAAAAATAACATCTATTTTTTTTTTCTTCTGTAAAGATGCATTGTAACAGATTTGAAAATTAAAAGAATAGGCAAAGAAATGAAATATCCACCCATAATCCTATTACCCATATAGCACCATTGTTCACATTTTGGCTTAGTTTCCATGATGGGTTTTTCTCTTTTTCTCTTTGTAAGCATCTGTGGATCTAACATTGTTGACATAAAGCTCAGGTTTTACATCCCATCTATCTCTTTTTTTTTTTTCAATTATGATATCATGACCATTTTCCCATGTCATCATTTTTTAGTCATTTTCAACTCCTGAACTTTCTCTCCATTTCTGTGTTTTTAAATCCTTTTCTTTCCTGGTCATCCTCCTAACCCAGGTTGAACTGACTGCCTCCTTGCGTTCCCTGGTCTCCTGCACACAGGAGAGTGTTTGGTCAGGACACTCAGAACACTTCGATTTGCTATTTCTGATCTCTGCTGTCAGATGGTATACATTCTGAAGTCAAGATCAAGGTCCTTTACCTCTGTGTCCCACACATTTTTTTTTTTTTAATCACACACAGTTTACATGAAGGGAGTAGAAAATCACTAAAAGTTTGTTGAATGAATGTAGAATTGATAACCATTGTTTCAAAATCTGTTCAAATATCTTTTCACAATAATTGCCTCCATGGCAAAATACTGTCTTCCGTTTGGGGACTTCTGTATCATTTTTCTTCTCATGATAACTGCTATTTATTTATGCATTTTTTCCTTATGAAAATAAAAGCTTCTTGAGGGCAGAGGCAATGCTATCGTTAATGTCACAGCTCTCTTCTCAGGGCAGGGTAGGAAATCTACATACAGGAAATTATCAAGTATTTGAATTGAATCAGGAGGATATGATCTATCAAATTAAATCCTGCCTATGAAAATCAGTAATTCAAACACATTAATTTTATTGTGAATAATTATTTTCTCAAATGAGGATATCTAGAGGGAAAAAAAAAGCCATAAAATAAACAGCACCATTTAAAATTTCTGTATGAGTAGATTTTCATAAAGATTTCTGGTATAACACTTACTTAATGTATTCAAAACTTACATATTAGGGAAAATATTGTTCCTTGCATGCATGTATGCTAAGTTGCTTCAGTTGTGTCCAACTCTGTGCAACCCCATAGATGGCACCCCACCAGGCTCCTCCATCCACAGGAATCTCCTTAGTATCTTATTTTGTCATCACCAAACATGTCAACAACACATATTTTTTGTAAGTGATGGTGATGGTGTGTCTGTTTATGTATTTCAAGAAACTCTAGATCATTCTTCAAAAGTCACTTTTTCAAGACTCTTTCATGACCACTTAGGTTTCCTTTCTTTCTCCTTCTCTCTCTTTTTTAAAAAAAATTATTTTTAATATTTATTTATTGATTTGGCTGCATTGGGTCTTTATTGCAGAATGTGGGATCTATAGTTGCAGCATGTAGAATCTAGTTCCCTGACCAGGGATCAAACCCAGGCTCCCTGTATGGGAAGTGTGGATCCTTAGCCACTGGACCACCAGGGAAGTCCTCTCCTTCTCTCTTTTTATCAAGTCAAAACAAAGGTATTATTTTGGCCAGATTTTTAGAATTTATCCTCTGAAAGATAAGTGTAACTTTGTGCCAGATTGTGTGATTTTTCTCTCTTGTTCTACAAATGCACATTTTTGAACCTGTAATATAAATATTATGATTCATAAAAACTGAAAAAATATGGCACTCTTTTGACCTGTCCTCCTTTTTCTAAAAATAACTCATATTTATTACCTTTTCTTATTGAAATTTTAATATCTGGGTATTACAGTAGTAAAACTGTTCACTACATATGCAATGGGTGATATTGTTATGTTAACTGCCTGCTTTATATTACAGTTATACATAATTTTGACATCCATAAAGGTGATTGAATATCATAATAATGTTTAAAGCAGTTATACCATTTTTCAGTTTTATTTCAGGTAACAGAATATTTTGTCCCAGGCATGTGATAACCATAGTATTTGAATATCTAGTCCTATATATGGTATTCAGGCTGTCCTGTGCCAATAAAAATGTCCTTGAACTAGAAATTGAGGTTTTTCAATCGAGTTTCACTATTATATCAGAAGCCATTTGAATGTAAGCAAGTGTTTATTCTAAATCCAGTTGCTTTTTCTGTAATACTCTCTTCAAATACTCGATAACTATTTCCTGAACATCTGCTATATTCAAAATGCTGTGATCAAAGAAAAGTACAGACTCTAACAGAATAGTGGTGTCAAAGTAGAATTTTCAAGAAGTTAAATATATAACTTCCATACGAACATAAAGTGAGCACGTGTCAAATATTTAATTCATTAGTGAATGATAGAACTTGCATGATGGTAAGGGTGGTTCAAAAAGAATTAGAAAGAAGGAAGTATTCAGAGTAGTCAAAGAAAGTTAATGCTTAAATAAGATTAATTATTTGGGTAGAAACCTGGTTAATGTCCTATAGGGCAATAAAACTGCATTGGTATAGGACAAGCATCATATAAGTCTACCAGTTATGACTATCCTTACAGAGTTGTAAATTACCTAAATCAATAGCACAATAGCAAGTTCAATGAAGGCACGTACTCTAAGAAATCAGATCATCCTTGGCTTGGCCTGATAATGCTCAGCAAAAACACCAAAAGAAAACAACAGCAATTTCTTTACTTTATTTATAAGTTTTGGATAGTTTTCTTAGTAAGAGGAATGAGAGATCAGTAACTCAGATTAAAATACGACCAGTACTTAGTGCAGGCAGGAGTAAGCTACTATCAAATCACAGTAAAACTGTACCAACAAGGGACGGCAGGACAAGAGGAAAGGTATTTTTAAGGAAGATGCTGAAATGCTAAGAACAATTTTCTTGAGATCTGAAAAACAAGTAACAAGGCAGTAAAGGATCCTTCAGGAATATAAATAGATTCATTGATATTCTGCCTTTGATTCTAGAATGGCTGATGTGTGTTACATATGCGACAAAAAAACCCCCCCAAAAAAACAGGTAAAAAAGAAACTATTCTGAGTAACGAGCATGTGCAGGGGTGGGAAGCAGACTTTTTTTTTTTTAATAGAAAGATTAATCCGACTCAGAAAGTCTGGAGCAAATAGAAAACAAAGAACAAAGCCTTAATATCAGGAGGAATGCTCCTAGTATCTTGGGAAAGGTAATCGACTGGGGAATAATTTTGGACCTCATGACCACATATTACCTTGCCATTTTCATAAGGTAATAGTGCTGGTACTACTTATGATTAACTTCTCTTGTCATGGTTTCCCCACGGGAACAGCTATTACAGTTTGATGGCTTGCGTGTAGATTCCACAGGGGCATTTTATCATATATACAAGTGTGCTTGGTAATAGCCCAACAAAAATTCATCATCTGACTCTAGTGTAAGAGAGGAGAATGCTTAACGCCATTCTACACTTTCCTCTTCAATCATAAACCCTGGAATAACCATTGACATCATTAAATTTTTATTTGATTATATTTAAATCACTATAATTTCTGTTATTTTCAAATTCATGTTTTTTAAGTCTTTTTTCTAACATAAGAAAAAAAACTTTGTTGAAATTCTTGCTATGCCAATTTTTGGCCAAAGAAACCTGATGATTAATAATAAAGTTCTTTTGTTTCAAATATCTCTCATTATCTTTTAGCTTAGGACTTTAGAAAACCAAGCCCCCCCCCAAAAAATGTTAAAAGGTATATAGTCACATGATTGGATAAAACTATATTCATTTATAATGGTATCTTATGTAAAATTATGCATAATCATCTATACATTGTATATAAGAGTCCTTAGAGATCATTTTCAAATCCATTTTGATTAAAGATGTGACTTTAATATTTGGTCTTGCCATAAATGAACATATTTACAAAACAGAAACAGAAACACAGACATAAAGAACAAATTTGTGGTTGCCAAGAGGTGGAGGAGGTAGGGGAGGGAAGGAGTGGGAATTTGGGATTAGAAGATGCAAACTCATATATATAGGATGGATAAATAACAAAGTCCTACTCTATAGCACAAGGAACTATATTCAGTATACTGTGATTCATCATAATGGAAAAGAATTTGTAAAAAGAGTATATGCATGTATAACTGAATCGTTTTGCTGTTCAGCAGAAATTAACACAACAGTTTAAATCAACTATACTTCAGTAAAATATAAAAATAAAAAATAAAAAAAAATTAGTCTTGCTTATTTAGAAAATCATCTATGATCTTATTTGTGTATATTTTTCCTTCTCATTTGTTTCCCAAGCTTTCCTATCTCTCTATTATGTGTCCTAACTTATTTCTTATGAGAAAGAGAAACATGGCCTCTGATAGATAGAAGCTGCTCTTGAACCATCAGTTAGACCCAGGTCTTGTTAGCTGCTGATCTCATGTCTTGGTATTCTTCTGCTGATTATAAACAATTTTATAGGACACCAATCAGACAATGACAAAGATGTCACTAACATATGTTACTATAATGGATGAAGACAAAATAAGACCATTTCATACATATGTCTAAACACAGACTAAAAACATGAACATAATCAAAAGGACAAAAATGATCAAATATCCTCCTTTTCTGAGTAACATGAATAAGTGCTGCTTCTATACTAATCAGAATTTTAGCCACATTCTACTCTTCCCTCATTCCAGAAAAGATTCATTAAAATACCGATAGCAGACCCACTCCAAAATGGCCCAGTTATCCTATCTTCTAGTTCTCACCCTTATGTATTTCTTCTCTTGAATGTAGGCAGAATCCCTAACTTTCATTTAACCAGTGTAATATGATAAAGATAATGAGATTTTATTTTCATGATTACATTTTATAAGATGGTAGAAATCCCCATCTTGCCAGCAGACTCTATTTACTACCCGTCCCTGCTGACTTTGATGAAGTAAGTCACCATACAGAGAAGCCTGCATTGCAAGCAACTGAGGTGGCCTCTAGTTGACAACCAGTAAGGAACTGAGGCTCTCAAGTATCAGTCAATTCAGTCATTCAGTTGTGTCTGACTCTGCGACCCCATGGACTGCAGCATGCCAGGCTTCCCTGTCCATCACCAACTCTTGGAGCTTGGTCAAACTCATGTTCATTGAGTCAGTGATGTCGTCCATCCATTTCATCCTCTGTCATCCCTTTCTCTTACCGCCTTCAATCTTTCCTGGCATCAGGGTCTTTTCAAATGAGTCAGTTCTTCACATCAGGTGGCCTAAGTATTGGAGTTTCAGCTTCCTGATCTCCTTGCTGTCCAAGGGACTCTCAAGAATTTTCTCCAACACCACAGTTCAAAAGCATCAATTCTTCAGTGCTCAGCTTTCTTTCTAGTCCAACTCTCACATCCATACATGACCACTGGAAAAACCATAGCTTTGACTAGACAGATCTTTGTTGGCAAAGTAATGTCTCTGCTTTTTAATATGCTGTCTAGGTTAGTCATAACTTTTCTTCCAAGGAGCAAGGGTCTTTTAATTTCATGGCTTCAGTCACCATCTGCAGTGATTTTGGAGCCCCCCAAAATAAAGTCTGACACTGTTTCCATTGTTTCCCCATCTATTTCCCATGAAGTGATGGAACCAGATGCCACGATCTTCATTTTTTTGAATGTTGAGTTTTAAGCCAGCTGTTTAACTTGCCTCTTTCACTTTCATCAAGAGGCTCTTGAGTTCTTCACTTTCTGCCATAAGGATGGTGTCTTCTGCGTATCTGAGGTTATTGATATTTCTCCTGGCAATCTTGATTCCAGCTTGTGCTTCATCCAGCCCAGCATTTTGCATGATGTACTCTGCATGTAAGTTAAATAAGCAGGGTGACAATATACAGCCTTGACATACTCCTTTCCCGATTTGGAAAGTCTGTTGTTCCATGTCCAGTTCTAACTGTTGCTTCTTGACCTGCATACAGATTTCTCAGGAGGCAGGTCAGGTGGTCTGGTATTCCCATCTCTTGAAGAATTTTCCACAGTTTGTTGTGATCCACAGTCAAAGCCTTTGGCATAGTCAGTAAAGCAGAAGTAGATGTTTTTCCGGAATTCTCTTGCTTTCTATATGATCCAAAGGATGTTGGCAATTTGATCTCTGGTTCCTCTCCCCTTTCTAAATCCAGCTTGAACATCTAGAAGTTCATGGTTCATGTACTGTTAGAAGGCTGACTTGGATAACTTTGAACATTACTTTGCTAGCGTGTGAGATGAGTGCAATTGAGTGGCAGTTTGAACATTCTTTTGCATTGCCTTTCTTTGGGATTGGAATGAAAACTGACCTTTGTCAGTCCTATGGCCACTGCTGAGTTTTCCAGGTTTGCTGGCATATTGAGTGCAGCACTTTCACAGCATCATCTTTGAGGATTTGAAATAGCTCAACTGGAATTCCATCACCTCCACTAGCTTTGTTCATAGTGATGCTTCCAATGACCCTTGACTTCGCATTCCAGGATGTCTGGCTGTAGGTGAGTGTATGACAACCCACAAAAAGCTGAATCCCGCCAACAACCATAGGAGGAGCATGGAAATGGACCCTCTCCCTATCAGGCCTTGAGATGAGATCACATTCCCAGCTGACACCTGGATTATAGTCCTGTAAAAAATTCTAAAACAGAGAATCCATCCAGTCTGTGGCTAGAGTCCTGACTCACAGAATAATGAGACAAATGTGTGTTGTTTTCAGCTGTTAAGTTTGTAGCCATTTGTTATTCAGCATTAGCTAGCTAATACAATAGCCAGTTGTAGAACTGCCTCCAATTCATGACGATATTCAATCTACAGCAAAGATCCACTTCCTCCACGCTGTCCTGAATCACCTAATATAAGCCCCAATTTTATAATGCATTCCAAACTCATTCTCATTGAAACATACCCACAATTCTCCCTAGTGTGCATTTTCCCCTGTTGCAAAGATTACAAGCCTCCCCAAATTTGTTCAACCACAGATGTATTTGTCTTGGGCTATTAAGCACTGACACTTGTCCTCTGTCTTTCAGTATTGAGCTGTTTTTATCAGTGGACCATTGACCTGCCAAAGACCAACAGAGGCACTTACTGATGATTACAATGAAACCAAGTTTGTTAGTCCTACTGCAGAACCCCTGCTTGATAGAATCTTGCTGCTGCTAAGTCACTTCAGTCGTGTCCGACTCTGTGTGATCCCATAGATGGCAGCCCACCAAGCTCCCCTGTCCCTGGGATTCTCCAGGCAAGAACACTGGAGTGGGTTGCCATTTCCTTCTCCAATGCATGAAAGTGAAAAGTGAAAGTGAAGTCTCTCAGTCCTGTCTGACTCCTAGTGACCCTATGGACTGCAGCCTACCAGGCTCCTCCATCCATGGGATTTTCCAGGCAGGAGTACTGGAGTAGGACTATCTTAAAGTGAAAAGTTTAGGGGAAGAAATTTACAAGGTTTTAGGGCTTTGGCTATGTGATTTTAAAGGGGCCCTTGCAAGATGAAGAATTTTTTGGGACTTGGCTGAGTTTATGGCATAGTGATTTTGGATTGATACATACAAAAAGACACAGCTCTTAAAATCAGCCTTGAACAAAGCTTTTTGTTTTGATAATTATGCCATTTTAATTTATTCTTTGTTATCTTTTAGGAGCAAATATTTCCAGGATCTAATATCTAAATTGCATTTACTTGTCCTCAGTATTATTCAATAGAGGGACAAGGAATTAAATAGGTTTCAATTTTTCAAATCTCTCTATCATGATCCTTACTGCTAGTTGTAGGTAATGATGCACTTAACAGGACTGTCAAATTTCACTTTTAACATAGATTCAATCTGTTCTCTTGCTAGAGAGGATTGACCTAACCCTAGTTACCGTGTATTTAACCTGTATTTACATCTCTTTCCACTTCTTTCATTTCCTACTTTTATCATAGGGTCCTATGAAAATGTAGCAGGTGGAAACACGAAGGAAAAGTTCTTAATCTGTTCTTTTTTTGGGCAGGATCTTGGTCTCAAGATCTGAGTTGTGAGTACACTTCTCCCTGGGCAGAGCATGCATGTCCTGTTTCTTTTGAGGAATACTATTAAAAATCCCTCCAAGGGGCAGCATTTTAAAGACTTACCATTTAACAGCCTCACATCCTCTATCCTATGGTTATACTTAAAATTTTCTCATATTGAAATAACAGCCTATTTGACAATGTAGGACATTTCCTACCAATTAAAATCTCATTTGAAAAAATTCTAAACAAGACTAAAAATCTTTCAATATGCATTGTCTTGTGATAATGTGTCAAAGTTATGTCCTCTTAATAGCAAACCAGTGCTGCCTTCATTCAAGGCAGGGGCTTCTCTTTCTGTTCTACAGCTTTCAGTTTGACCAAATCCCTATCTGCCTCTCCTTTGGAACTTTTCTTTTCCACTCGCTGACCAAACATAGAAAAGCAGTTTCTTCCCTTCCTAATCAGGAAAGTAAGTGCAAGCACATAAAGTGTAATCTATATATCTTGATTACGGGGACAAAGCAAAATATCAAAGTAACTTGAGATTTACATTAACCACTGGTTTAAGGGACAGTAAATGCCAAGAACAGACCCACATAGCATAAGTCACAAATTTGAAGCAATCAACTGCTTTAATTCAATGCCAGCCCAGGAATTGAACCTGCATCTCCTGCATTGCAGGTGGATTCTTTCCCTCTGAACCACCGGAGTATCATCATAGGTATATAATAAATAGTTGATTCATTTCAAGTCAACAAATCAAATAAATTCAAAAGATATGATTATGTGCCTATTAAATGCAGTCACTTTTATAGTTGCTTGTGATATATCAGTGGCAGGGGGAAGAGATCCCTGCCTTGGAGATTACATTTCTAATAGGTAGAGCTAGACAAAAAAAAAAAAAATACATATAATAGTAAAACATGTAGCTTGATAGAATGTGATAAGAACTGTTGTCAGAGAAAAACAAGAGCTTGACAGTAGTTAAAGCAGTAAAAACAGATTTTATACAGACACTATTGTAATTGAGGAAAAGAAAAAACCTCACTATAAAGCTGGCTACAATTCTGAGTACTGCAAGGAGAGTGGGAATTTATAGTCAAGTAGTGGGGCAGAAGTGCCAGTGGATGGCAAATTACGAAGAGGAAGTATCAGGGATAAAGGGGGATTTCTGGCGAAACCAACTTGACTGGATTCTTGTTGAAGGCAGGTCATGGATGTCAGATATAATCTGGGGGATGGTAGAAGATGAGGAATTTGATCAGATATTGAGGATGATCAGTTATTGATGGTGGAGTATTCTTGCTAAACTGTCTTAACAGGATTCTTGATAAAATTGGGCTCTTAAGGAAATAGGGCCTAGTCAAAAAAGGATTCACAGGAGTCTGCTTTTTTTTCTTTTAGTGTTTGGCTGCACCACATGGCTTATAGGATCTTAGATCCCTGACTAGGGATTGAACCTGTGCTCCTTGCAGTGGAAGTATGAAGTCTTAACCAGTGGACTGCCAGGGAATTCCCTGGAAGAGCCTGTTTCAAGTTTCATCAAAGAGGGAGTCTTTGTCAGCATGTAAAATGAAGATAGTAGAGGAAAGGTAAGAGGAATGAGGTGGTGGGAGGAAATAGGAGGGAAGATGTTACTGTATTAAAATGGTCAGCCATCTATAAGAAGATAGAATCTGCCAAACTGTACCTTCTGCTTTAGCTCCTCTCTGAAGCACCTAGATAACAGTATCTGCTGCACACTCCCTGAGTTATTTTATAGGGGCAAAACCCTGCCCCTCACATCCGCCCCCCTCAGATGGAAGATGTGAACTATGTGATGACCATCAGCACATAGCCCCTGGGCCTTCTGGTACCCAAGAATTGATAGTGTTGACCCCTAAGACACTGCCTTGTTACCTCACCATCTGTCAGTCAGAGACTTGTGCACAAGCTGATCACATGTCCTATGACATCTTTCCTTCACCTGGCTTTTTAAAATGCTTTACTGAAACCCTTCAAGGAGTTTGGGGGTTTGGGGGCAGAAGGCATCCATCTCCTTGTATGGTTCTGCAATAAATTTCTCTCTGCTCCCAACTCCAACCTTTCAGATGGTTTGATTTCACTGTGCGTTGGACGCATTAACTTGTGTTTGGTGACAAAGTCATATCTAATAAGAGAGTTTTTTGTCAGAAGAAACAGCCAGAAAAATGTTTAAGGATAATTCTCAGCATGTTGGAAAACTTGCAAGAAAGCTGGTGTGGCTTGAGCAGACTGAGCAAAGGAGAGAGGAGTGGAAGCAGTAATAGAAATGATTTCTTCACTTGTTTGCTTCTAGAGTTAATAACTTCTCTGATCAAATTTTTCTATTTAAAAATTCACTTCCATGAATAACAATAGCCACATGAATCTAGGAAATATTTTGATATTTCTTATTTTTCATAGTAATGCTAATGATAAATGGCATTTATATTATTAAACATGTTATTCCATGATAAATGGATCTTGTTAGGAGTTATAAAAGATAAATGGACAAGATCCAATTATATGCTGCTTATGAGAGACTCACTTCACTTTTAAGGACACACATAGACTGAAAGTGAAGGGATGAAAAAAGATACTCCACCCAAATGGAAACCAAACAAAAGCTGAGATAGTATACTTATAAAAGGCAAGATAGACTTGAAGACAAAGACTAATAAGAGACATTGAAGGCCATTATATATTTAAAATGACAAAGGGGTCAATCCAACAAGAGGATGTAACATTTGTAAATATTTATGTACCCTAAAAGAAGCAACTAAATATATAATATTAATGAACCAAAGGGGAAATGGACAGCAATACATTAATAGTAGGGGACTTTAATACCGTACTTTCATTAACAGATAGATATATAATATCCAAACAGAAAATCAACAAGGGAACAGTAGACTTAAATAACATGTAGACCAGGTGGACTTACCATACATTTACACACTATTCCATCCAAAAGCAATAGAATACTCATACTTCTAATTTACACATGGAACAGTCTCTAGGATAGATTATGGATTAGGCCACAAAACACATTTTAATGAATTTAAGAAGGTTGAAATAGTATCAGGCATCTTTCCCAATAGTAATGATGTGAAACTAGAAATCAACTACAAGAAGAGAACTGGAAAATTCACAAATATGTGGAGACTAAATAGAATGGTACCCATTTCACACCAGTCAGAATGGCTGTGATCCAAAAGCCTACAAGCAATAAATGCTGGAGAGGGTGTGGAGAAAAGGGAACCCTCTTGCACTGTTGGTGGGAATGCAAACTTGTACAGCCACTATGGAGAAGAGTGTGGAGATTCCTTAAAAAACTGGAAATAGACCTGCCTTATGATCCAGCAATCCCACTGCTGGGCATACACACTGAGGAAACCAGAAGGGAAAGAGACACGTGTACCCCAATGTTCATCACAGCACTGTTTATAATAGCCAGGACATGGAAGCAACCTAGATGTCCATCAGCAGATGAATGGATAAGAAAGCTGTGGTACATATCCACAATGGAGTATTACTCAGCCATTAAAAAGAATACATTTGAATCAGTTCTAATGAGGTGGATGAAACTGGAGCCTATTATACAGAGTGAAGTAAGCCAGAAAGAAAAACACCAATACAGTATACTAACGCATATATATGGAATTTAGAAAGATGGTAACAATAACCCTGTATACGAGACAGCAAAAGAGACACTGATGTATAGAACAGTCTTATGGACTCTGTGAGAGAGGGAGAGGGTGGGAAGATTTTGGAGAATGGCATTGAAACATGTAAAATATCATGTATGAAATGAGTTGCCAGTGCAGGTTCGATGCACGATACTGGATGCTTGGGGCTGGTGCACTGGGACGACCCAGAGGGATGGAATGGGGAGGGAGGAGGGAGGAGGGTTCAGGATGGGGAACACATGTATACCTGTGGCGGATTCATTTTGATATTTGGCAAAATTAATACAATTATGTAAAGTTTAAAAATAAAATAAAATTAAAAAAAAAATAAAAAAAAAACAACAAAAAATAAATAAATAAATAGAATGGTACCGAACCACCAGTGGGTCAAAAAGAAATAAAAAAATATTTTGAGACAAGTGAGAGTGGAACTACAATATACCAAAAACTTATTAGAAGCAGCAGTAGTAGTTTAAGAGGGAAATTTATATGGATAAACACCTACATGAAGAAAATGGACAATCTCAAGAAAACAACCTAACTTTGCACCTCAAGGAACTTGAAAAAGGAGAAACTAAGACAAAAGTTAGTATAAGGAAGAAAATAACAAAGATCAGATAGAAGTAAATGAAACTGAGACTAAAAAGACAAGAGAAAAGATCAAGGAAACCAAGAGTTGGGTCTTTGAAAAGTTAAACAAAATAGACCTTTAGCCAGACTCATAAGGAAGAAAGAGGATTCGAATAAATAAAAATCAGAAATGAAAGAGAAGATGTTACAATTGATACTAAAGAGATACAAAGTCTTATAGGAGACTACTACAAAAATTATATGCCAACAAATTGGAGTGTCTAGAAGAAATGGATAAATTCCTAGAAACATACAACCTACTAACTGATTGATGAATTAATAGAAAATCTGAGCAGACCATTATTAGTAAGGAGATTGAATCAACAGTCAAACACCACTCCCAAAACAGAACTCCACACCCAGATGGTTTCACTGGTGAATTCTACCAAATATTTAAAGAAAAATTAATACTAATCTTTCTCTTACCAAAAAGAAGAGAGGAGGAAACACTTCCAAACTCATTCTATGACACCAGGATTACCCTGATACTAAAGCCAGATAAGGACTCTAAAAGGAAAGAAATTTAGAGGCCAAGAAAGACTAGAGATCTCTTCAAGAAAATTAGAGATTTTTTGTTTCCAAGGGAACATTTCATGCAAAGATGGGCTCGATAAAGGACAGAAATGGTATGGACATAACAGAAGCAGAAGATATTAAGAGATGGCAAGAATACACAGAAGAACTGTACAAAAAAGATCTTCACGACCCAGATAATCACGATGGTGTGATCACTCATCTCGAGCCAGACATCCTGGAATGTGAAGTCAAGTGGGCCTTAGAAAGCATCACTACGAACAAAGCTAGTGGAGGTGATGGAATTCCAGTTGAGCTATTCCAAATCCTGAAAGATGATGCTGTGAAAGTGCCGCACTCAATATGCCAGCAAATTTGGAAAACTCAGCAGTGGCCACAGGACTGGAAACAGTCAGTTTTCATTCCAATCCCAAAGAAAGGCAATGCCAAAGAATGCTCAAACTACCGCACAATTGCACTCATCTCACATGCTAGTAAAGTAATGCTCAAAATTCTCCAAGCCAGGCTTCAGCAATATGTGAACCGTGAACTTCCTGATGTTCAAGCCGGTTTTAGAAAAGGCAGAGGAACCAGAGATCAAATTGCCAATATCTGCTGGATCATCGGAAAGCAAGAGAGTTCCAGTTTCTGCCTTACTGACTATGCCAAAGCCTTTGACTGTGTGGATCACAATAAACAGTGGAAAATTCTGAAAGAGATGTGAATACCAGACCACCTGATCTGCCTCTTGAGAAATCTGTATGGAGGTCAGGAAGCAACAGTTAGAACTGGACATGGAACAACAGACTGGTTCCAATAGGAAAAGGAGTACGTCAAGGCTGTATATTGTCACCCTTATTTAACTTATATGCAGAGTGTATCATGAGAAACGCTGGACTGGAAGAAGCACAAGCTGGAATCAAGATTGCCAGGAGAAATATCAATCACCTCAGATATGCAGATGACACCACCCTTATGGCAGAAAGTGAAGAGGAACTACAAAGCCTCTTGATGAAAGTGAAAGTGGAGAGTGAAAAAGTTGGCTTAAAACTCAGCATTCAGAAAACAAAGATCATGGCATCCAGTCCCATCACTTCATGGGAAATAGATGGGGAAACAGTGGAAACAGTGTCAGACTTTATTTTTTTGGGCTCCAAAATCATTGCAGATGGTGACTGCAGCCATGAAATTAAAAGACGCTTACTCCTTGGGAGAAAAGTTATGACCAACCTAGATAGCATATTGAAAAGCAGAGACATTACTTTGCTAACAAAGGTCCGTCTAGTCAAGGCTATGGTTTTTTCTGTGGTCATGTACGGATGTGAGAGTTGGACTGTGGAGAAGGCTGAGCGCCGAAGAATTGATGCTTTGAACTGTGGTGTTGGAGAAGACTCTTGAGAGTCCCTTGGACTGCAAGGAGATCCAACCAGTCCATTCTGAAGGAGATCAGCCCTGGGATTTCTTTGGAAGGAATGATGCTAAAGCTGAAACTCCAGTACTTTGGCCACCTCGTGCGAAGAGTTGACTCATTGGAAAAGACTCTGATGCTGGGAGGGATTGGGGGCAGGAGGAGAAGGGGACGACAGAGGATAAGATGGCTGGATGGCATCACTGACTCCATGGACGTGAGTCTGAGTGAACTCCGGGAGTTGGTGATGGACAGGGAGACCTGGCGTGCTTCATGGAGGCCTGGCTGTGATTCATGGGGTCGCAAAGAGTCGGACAACGACTGAGCGACTGAACTGAACTGAACTGAACCCCTGATGAATATGGATATATATAAATGTTTCATATGGGGCCCTTACTTATTTACTTAAAATATTTTATTTCTTTATTCATTCATTCATTTGTCTGCACAGGGTCTTAACTGCAGCACATGGGATCTTTGATCTTCACTGCGGCATGCGGGATCTTTAGTTGTGGCACTCTTAGTTGCCGCATGTGGGATCTAGTTCCCTGACCAGGGATGGAACCCTGGCCCCTTGCATTGGGAGTACAAAGTCTTAGCCACTGGACCACCAGAGAAGTCCTGAGGCACTTATGATTAAAGCTGCTACCAGTATTAAAAAAAGAAGAAATTAACTTTGAAAAATCCAATTTTAGAGTAAACGTTAAATAGATAAATTACAAAGTTCTAAAAGTAAAGTTCAAGGCAATGAAAAACATCCTGAGACCCCATCCTACTGCTCCCATTATAGAATCTCCGTTAATGTTGGCTAGTTCCAGATTTAGAAGGCAATGGCAACCCAGTCCAGTACTCTTGCCTGGAAAATCCCATGGGCGGAGGAGCCTGGTAGGCTTCAGTCCATGGGGTCGTTGAGAGTCGGACACGACTGAGCGACTTCACTTTGATTTTTCACTTTCATGCATTGGAGAAGGAAATGGCAACCCACTCCAGTGTTCTTGCCTGGAGAATCCCAGGGAGGGGGGAGCCTGGTGGGTTGCCATCTATGGGGTCGCACAGAGTCGGACACGACTGAAGCGACTTAGCAGCAGCAGCAGCAGTTCCAGATTTAGGTTGTTTTTCTGGTGATTAGCGCCATCTAGTGGCATCTCTTGGTATAGCACATAAAAGTTTTAAAACTAGATTTATCATCTTAGTTCAGTTCAGTTCAGTCGCTCAGTCGTGTCCGACTCTTTGCGACCCCATGAATCGCAGTACGCCAGGCCTCCCTGTCCATCACCAACTCCCGGAGTTCACTCAAACTCACGTCCATCAAGTCGGTGATGCCATCCAGCCATCTCATCCTCTGTCGTCCCCTTTATCTCCTGCCCCCAATCCCTCCCAGCATCAGTCTTTTCCAGTGAGTCAACCCTTCGCATGAGGTGGTCAAAGTCCTGGAGTTTCAGCTTTAGCATCATTCCTTCCAAAGAACACCCAGGACTGATCTCCGTTAGAATGGACTGGTTGGATCTCCTTGTAGTCCAAGGGACTCTCAAGAAAATATCATTTGTCAAACTGGTATAAAAGGAACAGAAATTATAGGTGCATTGGCAACAGATAATAATTAATTAAACAGCTTAAAGTTTGTTAAAATATTCCAAAGGTAATAGGATATTTTTCCTCTAAGCAATTCTAATCCAGTTAGGTTTTGGGAGTGTCAAGGAATTTAAGATAGAAGATTATATCACCACCTTGAGGCAAAAACAAGAAGAGCAAACAAAAAGTGTTTTGAAAAAATGCAAAAATGAAAATCCTGATATCCGATATCTAGGATGAGAGAGATCTGAATACACAGAGCTCTATAAACATTTTAGCCATAAAGGAAAATATTCTGGTAGCTGTTGTCCCTAGACTTTAGTACTTTGTTCATGTTTAAGTTTCAGGGGGGTTAAGTTGGTGAGGTGAAATATTACATGCCTTTTAAAGAGTTGAGATCAGTTATTTTGTAAGTGATTTTACTATTGCCATATAATATTTGAATTGTTAATAGTTTATATGCATCACTAACATATACCTTAGAATTTTTAATATTTTAAAATTGATAAAGCATTTTATATCCATTTTACTATACTGTGTAGCCTAAATTTCACTTAGATATTTCTGTAACAGAGCACAAAATAAATTCTCCACATATTTGTTTTTTTACAATAAAATTAGAAAGAATTCACCTCTTTATCATCTGCCCAAATCCTCAGAATCATGGTGAAAGTAGTACTGAAGAACCTGAATGAACATTTTATTTTAATTTTAGAATCTTGACTTTAAAATCCTGAGGTAAAAGAGGCAGTGCTGAAAATAGGTGATTTTAAGCATCTTTATAAGCAGAGCAGTTAAACTATCAATCAGTAGTTTTAAAAATTGTTTAACAGTAAAAAATCAAAAGGGTCCGTTTACTCAGTCCCCATTTTAGACTCATGGAATTAGAATTTTCAGGTTAGGACTCTGAAAAATTATTTTTTATGAAAATGTACCCCCTAGAGATTACTATCCTGCTACCCCATGAAACGTAGCTGTAATGCAAGTATAAAACCTAATTAATAAAAGACACACCATTAAAAGATCAGATAAGTAAAAATCCCTGTTGATCTAAAGTGTTGGTTCTTGTATCTGCAGAGGGTAGCTGTAATTGTATTTAAGTAATGACTATTCCAAAGCCTTTGACTGTGTGGATCCCAACAAACTGTGGAAAATTCTTCAAGAGATGGGAATACCAGACCACCTGACCTGCCTCCTGAGAAATCTGTATGCAAGTCAAGAAGCAACAGTTAGAACTGGACATGGAACAACAGACTGTTTCCAAATCGGGAAAGGAGTATGTCAAGGCTATATTGTCACCCAGCTTATTTAAGTTATGTGCAGAGTACATCATGAGAAATGCTGGACTGGATGAAGCACAAGCTGGAGTCAAGATTGCGGGGAGATATATCAATAACTTCAGATATGCAGATGACATCACACTTAATGGCAGAAAGAGAAGAACTAAAGGGCCTCTTGATGAAATTAAAAGAGGAGAGTGAATAAGTTGGCTTAAAACTCAGCATTCAGAAAACTAAGATCATGACATCTGGTCTCATCACTTTATGGCAAATAGATGGGGAAACAATGGAAACAGTGACAGACTTTATTTCTGGGGCTACAAAATCACTGCAAATGGTGATTGAAGCCATGAAATTAAAAGACGCTTGCTCCTTGAAAGAAAAGTTATGACTAACCTAGACAACATATTAAAAAGCAGAGACATTACTTTGCCAACAAAGGTCTGTCTAGTCAAAGCTATGGTTTTTCCAGTGGTCATGTATGGATGTGAGAGTTGGACTAGAAAGAAAGCTGAGGGTTGAAGAATTGATGCTTTTGAACTGAGGTGTTGGAGAAGACTCATGAGAGTCCCTTGGACAGCAAGGATATCCAACCAGTCCATCCTAAGGGAAATCAGTTCTGAATATTCATTGGAAAGACTGATGCTGAAGCTGAAATTCCAATACTTTGGCCACCTGATGTGAAGAACTAACTCATTTGAAAAGACTGGGAAAGATTGAAGGCGGGAGGAGAAGGGGATGACAGGATGAGATGGTTGGATGTCATCACCAGCTCAATAGACATGAGTTTGAGTAAGCGCCATGAGTTGGTGATGGACAGCGAAGCCTGGCTTGCTGCAGTCCATGGGGTCTCAAAGCGTTGGACACGACCGAGTGACTGAACTGAACTGAATGGCAGGACAGTGAGCACTGAGTCACTGTATGTGAAACACCTTGCATGGTGCCTAGCACAAAATAAGGCCTTAGATAATTTTAGCTGTTATAACTGCATTTTATCATCATTATCAGGGAGTGATTTCTATTCTTGTAATTTATGTATCACTTAATAAAATTCAAATAATAGTAAAAAAAAAAAGAGAAATTCATTCCCAATAGATATCTAATTTCTACAGTTATTAAAGCTGTACATAAATTAAACTGTGAAGCAAAAATAAGCTGCACTTAATGAACACTTTTTGAATTTTTTTTTTTTTTCCTCCAAAGAGTTAGACTACCACCTTGTGGCAGAACGACTGTAGAGCAAACAACAATTTACCAGCTCGTACCTTAGTCATCATGGAGTAAAAAATTATTTATAAAAGTGAAGAAACGAGTGTAATTCTACAAATATTCATCAATAAATGTAAATATGTGAATGGATAAATGAACAAACAAACTCATCCTTAAACATAAAAGTAAAATTGAGAAACACAATTCTCACTTGAGAATTGCAAATCCTTTAGAGATAGGAAGCTGCCAACTTACTGTCTTGTCAGATGTTCAAGTTGTGCTGGACCCACAGAGCGAAGTGAAGAGCCAAAAATCGAGCTTTGAAGAGTCGACAATGTCACGGATCTGGGTGTCTGGTCCAGGTTAGAGGCAGCTCCCACCACATCTCAGATAACTCACTGTAGGTAGGACAGCGGGCAAGTGTGCCAGCCAATTGATGCTCACCATATACATCTGCAGATAGATATGTTATACACAGAAGGGACATTCCTGAAACCCTAAGAATGTTTTTAAAATCCTCTTACAAAAATATTTCAGAGTAATTGGACATGGAATCCCATCTTTCTGGGGCTTCCCAGGTGGCAGTAGTGGTAAAGAACCCACCTGCAAATACAGGCGATGTGGGTTTGATCCCTGGGTCGAGAAGATCCCCTGGAGAAGGGCATGGCAACCCACTCCAGCATTCTTGCCTGGAAAATCCCGTGGACAGAGGAGCCTGGCAGGCTACAGTCTGTAGGGTCACATAGGGTCGGACATGACTGAAGCGACTTAGCAAGCATGCACGCCTATCTTTCTACCTCCACTTCCCATCTTGACCATTTTCAAAAAGATGGGATAATTGATTTAGAATGTCAGCACAACTTTCATAAGATTTTGTTTATTTAGATTATTTTACTTTTGCTGTTTGAAATGAATGTTCGAAAAATCAAACATTTATCTGATCTTCCACAAATGTGAAACGTATCACAATTTATTTCTCCTCTGACAATTTTTACCAGCTCAAGTGTAGCTTCTACTGCTTAGCGGCTTTTTCTGACTAGAAGAAATTAATTTTAAAAAGCCATTTTGTGTAAAATAAGCAACTGCTTGTAAGATCAGCATGTACCTATTTTTTTCTTTAGTGAAAATTCTCTGAACTCCCCTTGACATTTCCTACTTAATTTTCACCTACTGTTATCCAGTTATCACTCTGTTAACATATACACCCAATAATGGCTTCCTTAATTTACTTTAGCATGCTAATAATTAACTGAACATTACTCAT
Organism: Bubalus bubalis; assembly: GCF_019923935.1. Lineage (NCBI taxonomy): Eukaryota > Metazoa > Chordata > Mammalia > Artiodactyla > Bovidae > Bubalus > Bubalus bubalis. The sequence goes on along the minus strand of NC_059164.1, from coordinate 37,433,513 downwards.
GAATGTAGGGATGAGGAAGGGAACATTTACTAATATAAATTTTGGAATTTAGAGAACCATGATAGTTCATAGAATAACATAATTAGAAAAAAGTATTTCATTAAAAAATGCATCTTAAAAAGTAAAATACAGGAAGATTAAACCTAGCAAGAACATGAAAAAGGAAAGACTATATCGCATAGGGTACTATATTCAATATCTTATAATAACCTATAATGGAAAATAATCTGAAAAAGGACATATGTATTATGTTCTTTTATAAATATATATAAAACAATAGTAATATATGTATATATAAAACCAAACCATTCTGCTATACACCTGAAACTAATACAACATTGTAAATTAACTACATGTCTATGAAAATAAAAGTATATTACAGACATTAAAAATAACATGAAAGACTCCTAGCTCTTATATTTGGCTATGTGATGATATAAGACTTCAGGGCTTCCCTGGTGGCTCAGTGGTACATAATTCACTTGCCAATGCAGGAGACATGGGTTCAATTCCTGGGTTGGGAAGATCTCCTGGAAGAAGAAATGGCAACCCACTGCAGTATTCTTGCCTGGGAAATCCCATGGACAGAACCTGGTGGGCTACAGTCCATGGGGTCGCAATAGACTCGGACAGGACTTAGCGACTAAATGACAACAACAAGTCTTCAACAAAGCTTATTACTCAATAATAATGCACTAAGCCATCTACGTATATTGCTCAAGTTGTACCTTAGAAATGTGGTCTTTAATGAGCTTCTCAGATAAGAAGAGAAAAAAAACGTTACGGGATCAATTCAGTGCGTAAGTAGCAGCTCTGAGGAGATTGAGAGATAGGAGAGGTTACTTTTGAGAGTAGTGCCACCCCCTGCTGCTAACTCATCTCTTCTTGACAATCACTACTCAACACAGTGTGACCCCTCTGACTGTCTAGAAATTTCCTCATTCTTGCCTATATTGACAGCCTCTTATCTGGGTACTGTTAGTCACTCAGTCATGTCCGACTCTTTGCGACCCCGTGGACTGTAGCCCACCAAGCTCCTCTGTCCATGGTGTTCTCCAGGCAACAATAGTGGAGTGTGTAACCATTCCCTTCTCCAGGGAATCTTCCTGACCCAGGGATCAAACTCAGGTCTCCTGCATTGTAGGCAGATGCTTTATCATTTGAGTCACAAAGGAAGCCTATGGTTACCGAAATAGGGATGAAAAACGGTTGTTTCCTCTACCCTTCTAAGGTCTTGACTGAGACTCCTCTGACAAGAGACAGGCTGACAAGAGAAAAGCATACAAATCAGGACTTCTCTAGTGGTCCAGTGGTGAAGAGTCCACCTACCAGTGCAGGGGATGTGGGTTCAATTCCTGGTTGGGGAACTGTGATCTTCCATGCAGTAGGGCAGCTAAGCCAGCACACCCCAACCAGAGGGAAGCCCGCACACTGCAAGGAAGATCTTGCATGCCACAACCGAGACCTGATGCAGCCAAATATTTTTTTTTTTTAAGCAAACCTTAAAAAAAAAAAAAGCATGTAAATTTGTCTATTTTAAGTTTCATGTGACACTGGAAACGTCGCAAGGAAATGAAAACCTGAAGAAGTAGTTAAACCTGAAAGTGTTAAGGTTAAAATCTGAGTGTTTGGTTAGAAGTAGAGAGGAAAGTCTTGTAAAAATATGATAGGACAAAAAGGAGTGTGAGTTGAACATGGTAAATTAGGGGAAAAAGCAAAGCCTATTCAGTTTAATTTCTCTTGACATCCTGGAGACTAGAATGGACCTTTCCTGTAGGTATAGAAAGGGCACCCCCTCACATAAGGGTCTTATCATCTCCTTCAGGGGAAGGTCAGAGAGTCCCTTCTACACATGCTATTTCTCTGATTTCTTCAGCTTAGAATATTCGGTATGCCCTGGTGTCATATTTGGGGTTAGCTTTTCCTGAATCCCATCAGTATTTTCACACAGTTTCATAACAAAATGGCATTTAATTGGCAGCTCTAATTCCCAAAAGTATATCGTTCTGTACACGTCTTCAAGGACACTGAGGACGTGATTTGAGATGAAATCTACAGGGTGATTATTAGGTGGGCAAAGGGAAAAGCCTTGGCAAATGCTGTGGGGGTAACATGGAAACAAGGGTAATTTGAGATACTGCAAAGTCAGCGTGGCTGCAGCTGAGAAAAAGAGGGGGGAGTGATGAGAGAAGAGGTGAGGCAAGGACCCAGCTGCAGGAGCCTTTGTAGGGTCCTTCCTAAAAGCAATGGAAGCTCTATTTTTATTATTTTTTCTAAGATTATTTTTAATTAATTACTTTTTATTGAAGGATAATTGCTTTACAGAATTTTGCTGTTTCCTGTCAAACCTCAACATGAATCAGCCATAGGTATACATACATGCCGTCCCTTTTGAAACTCCCTCCCATCTCCCTCTAGGTTGATACACAGCCCCTGTTTGAGTTTCCTGAGCCATACAGCAAATTCCAGTTGGCCATCTATTTTACATATGGTAATGTAAGTTTCCATGTTACTCTTTCCATACATCTCACCCTCTCCTCCCCCTTCCGCATGTCCATAAAGTCTATTCTCTATTTCTGTTTCTCTATTGTTGCCCTGTAAATAAATTCTTCAGTATCATTTTTCTAGATTCTGTATATACATGTTAGAATACAGTATTTATCTCTTTCTGACTCACTTTACTCTGTATAATAGGTTCTAAGTCTATCCACCTCATTAGAACTGAGTCAAATGTGTTCCTTTTAATAGCTGAGTAATATTCCATTGTGCATGTGTACCACGACTTCTTTATCCATTCACCTATCGATGGACATCTAGGTTGCTTCCATGTTCTAGCTATTGTAAATAGTGCTTCAATGAACAACGGGATACATGTATCTCTTTCAATTTTGGTTTCCTCAGGGTATATACCTAGGAGTGGAATTGCTGCGTCATATGGTGGTTTTATTCCTAGTTTTTTAAGAAATCTCCATACCACCTTCCATAGTGGCTTATCAGTTTACATTCCCACCAACAGTGCAAGAGTTTTCCCTTTTCTCCACACCTTCTCCAGCATTTATTGTTTGTAGACTTTTCGATGAGGGCCATTCTGACCAGTGTGAGGTGATATCTTATGGTAGTTTTGATTTGCATTTCTCTAATAATGAGCGATGTTGAGAATCTTTTCATGTGTTTGTTGGCCATCTGTATATCTTCTTTGGAGAAATGTCTGTTTTGGTCTTTTTCCCACTTTTTGATTGGGTTGTTTGTTTTTCTGGTATTGAGTTGTATGAGCTGCTTGCATATTTTGGAAATTAATCCTTTGTCAGTTGTTTCATTTGCTATTATTTTCTCCCATTCTGAGGGTTGTCTTCTCACCTTACTTATAGTTTCCTTTGCTGTGCAAAAACTTTTAAGTTTAATCAGGTCTCAGTTGTTTACTTTTGTTTTTATTTCCATTACTCTAGGAGGTGGATCATAGAGGATCTTGCTTTGGTTTATGTCATCGAGTTTTCTGCCTATGTTTTCCTCTAAGAGTTTTATAGTTTCTGGTCTTACATTTAGGTTTTTAATCTGTTTTGAGTTTATCTTTGTGTATGGTGTACTTCCCTGGTGGCTCAGACAGTAAAGCATCTGCCTACAATGCAGGAGACCCGGGTTCGATCCTTGGGTTGGGACGATCTCCTGGAGAAGGAAATGGCAACCCACTCCAGTATTCTTGACTGGAAAATCCCATGGACAGAGGAGCCTGGTAGGCTACAGTCCATGGTGTTGCAGAGAGTTGGACATGACTGAGCAACTTCACTTTCACTTTTGTGTATGGTGTTAGGAAGTGTTCTAATTCTTTTACATGTAGCTGTTCAGTTTTCCCAGCACCATTTATTGAAGAGGCTGTCTTTGCCTCATTGCATATTCTTGACTCCTTTGTACCCATAGGTGTATGGGTTTATTTCTGGGCTTTGGATCTTGTTCCATTGGTCTATATTTCTGTTTCTGTGCCAGTACCATACTGTTGTGATGATTGTAGCAATGTAGTATAACCTGAAGTCAGGAAGGTTGATTGCTCCAGCTCCATTCTTCTTTCTCAAGACTGCTTTGGCTATTCGGGGTCTTTTGTGTTTCCATATGAATTGTGAAATGTTTTTTTGTAGTTCTGTGACAAATGCCATTGGTCATTTGATAGGGATTGCATTGAATCTGTAGATTGCATTTGGTAGTATTGTCCTTTTCATAATATTGATTTTTCCTACCCAAGAACAAGGAATATCCCTCCATCTGTTTATGTCATCTTTTATTTCTTTCATTAGTGTCTTATAATTTTCTGTGTACAGATCTTTCATCTCCTTAGGTAAGTTTATTCCTAGGTATTTAATTCTTTTTGTTGCAATGGTGAATAGGATTGATTCCTTAATTGCTCTTTCTGATTTTTCATTGTTAGTATATAGAAATGCAAGTGATTTCTGTGTATTGATTTTGTATCCTGCAACTTTGCTGAATTCACTGATTAGCTTTAGTAATTTTCTGATACTATCTTTAGGGTTTTCTATGTACAGTATCATGTCATCTGTGAACACTGAGAGCTTTACTTCTTTTCTGATCTGGATTCCTTTTATTTCTTTTCCTTCTCTGACTGCTGTAGCTAGGACTTCCAAAACTGTGTTAAATAAGAGTGGTGAAAGAGGACACCTTTGTCTTGTTCCTGATCTTAGGGGGAATGCTTTCAGTTTTTCACCATTAGAATAATGTTTGCTGTAGGCTTATCATCTATGGCCTTTACTATGTTGAGGCAGGTTCCTTCTATGCCCATTTTTTGAAGAGTCTTAATCATAAATAGGTGTTGAATTTTGTCAAATGCTTTTTTGTATCTATTGAGATGATCATATGGTTTCTATCTTTCAATTTGTTAATACGGTGTATCACACTGATTGATTTCCATATATTGAAGAATCCCTGCATCCCCGGAATAAAATAAACTTGATAGTGGTATATGAGCTTTTTGACATGTTGCTGAATTCTGTTTGCTAAAATTTTGTTGAGGATTTTTGCATCTATGTTCATCAGTGATATTGGCCTGTAGTTTTCTTTTTCTGTGTTGTCTTTGTCTGGTTTTGGTATCATGATGATGGTGGGCTTGTAGAATGAATTTGGAAGTGTTCCTTCCTCTGCAATTTTTTGAAAGAGTTTTAGAAGGATAGGCATTAGCTCTTCTCTAAATGTTTGATAGAATTCTCCTGTGAAGCCATCTGGTCCTGGGCTTTTGTTTTTTGGGAGATTTTTGATCACAGCTTCAATTTCAGTGCTTGTAATTGAATTGTTCATAATTTCTATTTCTTCCTGGTTCAGTCTTGGAAGATTGAACTTTTCTAAGAATCTGTCTATTTCTTCCAGGTTATCTATTTTATTGCCATATAGTTGTTCATAATGGTCTCTTATAATCCTTTGTATTTCTGCATTGTCTGCTGTAACCTCTCCTTTTTCATTTCTAATTTTGTTGATTTGATTCTTCTCTCTCTTTTTCTTGATGAGTCTGGCTAAAGGCTTGCCAATTTTGTTTATCTTCTCAAAGAGCCAGCTTTTAGTTTTAGTAATCTTTACTATTGTTTCTTTCATTTCTTTTTCATTTATTTCTGTTTGGATCTTTATGATTTCTTTCCTTCTATTAATTTTGTTTTTTTTCCCCCTTCTTTTTCCAGTTGGTTTAGGTGTAAAGTTAGGTTGTCTATTCGATGTTTTTCTTGTTTCTTGAGGTAGGATTGTATTGCAATAAGCTTCCCTCTTAGGACAGCTTTTACTGCATCCCATAGGTTTTGAGTTGTCATGTTTTCATTGTCATTTGTTTCTAGAAATTTTTTGATTTCCATGTTGATTTCTTCAGTAACCTGTTGGTTATTTAGAAATGTGTTGTTTAATCTCCATGTGTTTGTGTTTCTTACAGTTTTTTTCTTGTAATTGATACCTGGTCTCATAGCATTGTGGTCAGAGAAGATGCTTAATATGATTTCAATTTTCTTAAATTTACTGAGGTTTGATTTGTGACCCAAGATGTGGTCTATCCTGGAGAATGTTCCATGTGCACTTGAAAAAAATGTATATTCTTCTGCATTTGGATGGAATGTCTTGAAGATATCAATGAGATTCATCTCATTTAATGTATCATTTAACACTTGTGTTTCCTTATTAATTTCCTGTTTTGATGATCTGTCCATTGGTGTGAGTGGGGTGTTAAAGTCTCCTACTATTATTGTGTTACTGTCAATTCTAAGATTATTTTTTAATGTGGACTATTTTTAAAGTCTTTATTGAATTTCGTTACAATATTGCTTCTGTTTTGTGTTTTGGTGGTGTTTTTTGTTTTTTGGTTTTTTTTTTTTTTTGGCCACAAGGTATATGGGATCTTAGCTCCCCAACCAGGGATTGAAATCGCACTCCTGCTTCCCTTGTAGCTCACTCAGTCAAGAATCTTCTTGCAGTTCAGGGAACCTGGGTTTGATCCCTGGGTTGGGAAGATCCTCTGGAGAAGGAAATGGCAACCCACTCCAGTATTCTTGCCTGGAAAATCTCATGGACAGAAGAGACTGGTGGGCTGCGGTCCATGGGGTCGTAAAGAGTTGGGCACGACTGGGCAACTAACACTTACTTACTTAGTTAAATTAGTAGGCAAAATTTTTCATTTGTTTTGGGGAACCTCCATACTGTTCTGCACAGTCCTATACAGATTTACATTCCTATTAACCCTCTAGTAGGGTTCCCTTGTAGAACTATGATAAACCTAGGTAGCATATTAAAAAGCGGAGACATTACTTTGCCAACAAAGGTCCATCTAGTCAAAGCTATGCTTTTTCCAGTAGTCATGTATGGGTGTGAGAGTTGGACTATAAAGAAAGCTAAGTGCCAAAGAATTGATGCTTTTGAACTGTGGTGCTGGAGAAGACTCTTGAGAGTCCCTTGGACTGCAAGGAGATCCAACCAGTCAATCCTAAATGAAATCAACCCTGGATATTCATCCAAAGGACTGATGTTGAAACTGAAACTTAAATACTTCAGCCACCTGATGTGAAGAACTGACTCACTGGAAAAGACCCTGATTCTGGGAAATATTGAGGGCAGGGGAAGGGGATGACAGAGGATGAGATGGTTGGATGGCCTCACCAAGTCAATGGACATGAGTTTGACCAAGCTCTGGGAGTTGGTGATGGACAGGGAAGCCTGGCGTGCTGCAGTCCATGGGATCACAAAGTTAGGACATGACTGAGTGACTGAACTGAACTGAACTGACAGCTACTATATGATCCAGCAATCCCACTCCTGGACATGTACCCAGAGAAAACTGTAATTCAAGAAGACACATCTATGCCAACCTTCAGTGCAGCACTATTTACAGTAGCCACGACAGGGAAGCAACCTAAATGTCTACTGACAGAGAAGATGAGGCACATATATTCAGTGGGATATTGCTTGGCCATAAAAAGAACAAAATAATGCTATTTGTAGCACCATGAATGGACCTAGAGATTATTATACCAAGTGACATAACTCAGATAAAAACAAATATCATGTGATATCACGTATGTTGAATCTAAAAAAAAATGGTACATACGAGCTTATTTACAAAAGAGAGAGTCACAGATGTAGAAAACAATCTTATGGTTACCAGATAGCAAAGAGAGGGAGAGATACATTGGGAGATTGGGATTTACATATAAACACTGCTGCTGCTGCTAAGTCACTTCAGTCGTGTCTGACTCTGTGCGACCCCATAGACGGTAGCCCACCAGGCTCCCCCGTCCCTGGGATTCTCCAGGCAAGAACACTGGAGTGGGTTGCCATTTCCTTCTCCAATGCATGAAAGTGAGAAGTGAAAGTGAAGTCGCTCAGTGGTGTCCGACTCTTAGCGACCCCATGGACTGCAGCCCACCAGGCTCCTCTGTCCATGGGATTTTCCAGGCAAGAGTACTGGAGTGGGGTGCCATTGCCTTCTCCGACATATAAACACTATTATGTATAAAATAGATAACTAATAAGGACCTACTTTGGCCACCTCATGCGAAGAGTTGACTCATTGGAAAAGACTCTGATGCTGGGAGGGATTGGGGGCAGGAGGAGAAGGGGACAACAGAGGATGAGATGGCTGGATGGCATCACTGACTCGATGGACATGAGTCTGAGTGAACTCCGGGAGTTGGTGATGGACAGTGAGGCCTGGCGTGCTGCGCTTCATGGGGTTGCAAAGAGTCGGACACGACTGAGCGACTGACCTGAACTGAAGGACCTACTGTATAGCACAGGGAACTCTACTCACTACTCTGTAATGACCTAAATGTAAAAAGGATCTAAAAAAGAGTGGATATAGGTATAAGCATAATTGATTCACTTTAGAGCAGAAATGAATACAACATTGTAAATCAACTATGCTCCAATAAAAAGTAAAAAAACAATGGAAAATGATTGGATCTTAACTTTAGGGAGGAATTGATGAGAGTTCCCTTCCAGGTAAAAGTTTTTCTGCAGGTTGTTCCTTCAACTGCAGCCCATCCCCAGTTGTTTTTCCTCCAAAATTCATTGCTCAGAGGGAAGGTGACCAATGAACTGGGTGAACAGGCTTATTAGGATTAGCTAGACCAAACTGATTCACTTTCCTAAGAATTTAAACTAATTAAAAATAATATTCCAACTATTGGAATGGAATATGAGAAGCTATCATTTGGTTGAGGATCTATCCTGAGAAACCATTAATTAGTTATGAGATTCATAAAATTATTATAGATTTTGACTTGGAAATAAAATTAGGTAGTCTTGTAATTTTTAAGTCATCTATAGGGTGGCGTCTTAAATTTACCAGCAGACATGCTACCTTTTTATTCAATATCTGAAGCCACAGATTTTTGTCTATTCTAAAACAGCAAAAATATTCAATATGAGTAAATACTTCTACTCAGTGAGGTTTGTATTCTTTTTTCCCTTCCCCTCATACACTGACAAACTTCCTGCTCTATTAAATAAAGTGAGTTTCAGGGACACAGTGAAGGATTTGGGTGTGTCAGATCTGTATTTTTGGAAACTCACTATTTGGTATTCTGAACACTCCAGTTCTAATGAGTGGAGAGAGGGTGTTTCCCACCACCAAGCTGCTTTCTGAACGCTAACTGGGGATCCTACACTTCAACTCAATTCTGGTACTACATACCTGGAAGTAGCACCAGATTCCACAGGCTATGGGGTCGGTTCTACCACACTGCATGGCCACCAACAGGCCCCCACCTCCTCTCTCTCTCTCTCTCTCTCACACACACACACACACACACACACACTTCAGACATGAATCACAAGCCCAGGTTATCATCTGTGCTTCTCACTGATTGGCCATAGATCAATAAGCAATTTCAATGACCCCTTCTTGGTTTGAGGTTAATTTGTTTTAGTGGTTCACAGAGCTCAGAGAAACTTTTTACTTATCCAGTTCTGAGTTGACTATAAAAGGATATGATTCAGAAATAGTCATATAAAAGAGATTCCCAGGACAAGGTATGGGAAAGGGCATGGAGTGTCCCTGCCCTCTTTGGGTGAGACACTGTCCCCATATCTCCACGTGTTCACCAACCTGAAAACTCTTGGGACCTGTCCTTTTGAGTTTTTATGGAGGCTTTGTGACATGATTGATTAAAACACTAGCCATTGATGACTGAACTCAATCTCCAGTCCTATCCTCTTTCCTGATGTTGGAGGCTGAGGGATGGAGGGAGGAAAGTGAAAGTTCCAGCCTTCTAATCAGCCTTCATAAACACATAAACAATAAAATATTAAGGACATCATTAGAAAGACAAATTCCATTGAGATAAATTTTAACCATTCACCATCTCTGTCTCCTGGCAATCTTAGTGTCTTTTACATAAATTATGTTCAAGTGAGAGAATGTAATTTTAATAATAAATCACAGAATTGGATGTGTGTTAGCAACCTTGGAAAAAAACAATTTTCCCAAGTAGCAGCCAGAAGCATTCCCTCCAAACAGGACAGAGGAATCTTTGCTGGGGAATTTGAGCAGCCCCAGAGGAAAGCTCTAAATATGCCAACACCAGGATTTCCACTAGGAAATGTTCCAGCCAAATGTACAGGCCAGAGCTGAAGAGCCCCATCAGCTCTCAGAGCTTCCATTTGGGTTCTTAACGTACCACTCTTAAATATGGGCAAAAACATAAGCAAAAAAACAGGTAGGGAAAAAAGAAAGAAAATGTGAGTTAATCAGAGAGAAGAAAAAAATCATTAAAATAGCATAAATATCATTGGAGCAAAAATAAGTTATTACATTCATAAACTAAAATGAATGCCTTGAAAAAGTAACATTCAAAGACTAAAAGAGATATTTTTACAATTGAAAACATAAGAGCAAAATGAAAAATTGAAAACAAGACTTGGAATATAGTTAGCAATTCTCTGTTGTGTGTGTGTGCTTAGTCACTCAGTCATGTCTGACTCTTGGCGACCCCATGATCTTCCCGACCCAGGAACTAACTGGGGTCTCCAGCATTGCAGGCAGATTCTTTACCAGTTGAGCTATCAGGGAAGCCCAGCAATTTTCTCATAACTTAGGGCTCAAAAGCCAATAAATTGGAAATGGGCAGGGGCAGGGGGAGCAGTTAAAGAGAGCTGAAAAAATTTTCCAAAAAGAAAAGTGCATAGAGAGGATAAAATCATGAATAAAACAATTTTCAAAAATTTAGCAAATCTAGAGAACATGAGTTCCCACTCAAAAGGGATTCACACTTAGAGTGCCTAACATAATGGATGGAAACAATCAAAGTACATTCCTGTGAAATGAGAGGAGTATTGACAAGGGGGAAGTTAGGTTTCAAAGACAGGATCAAGAATTTGAATGATTTTAGTCATTTCTGAGCCTAGAAGACAGTGGAGAAATAACTTAATGATTTTGAAAGGCACTGATTTCCTATCTAGTATTCTATACGTGGCCAAACTACTAAGTGCAAAGATGATAGAATAAGAGAATATTCACAATGCAAATTCTCAAAAAGAGTTCCAAACGCAAAGCATAGGAATATGACAGAAGATATACTCCCACCCAAGCAGGAGGCAAAGCAGGAGGCAAAGAAATAAATACTTCCTTCACCCCAAACAGAAGATGGGATCCAGAAGAAAGGAGATCCTACAAAAGAGAGGTAAAGGGAATGAATATGATAGTGAAGAGTGTCCAGGACCAGAGGTGGGCATGGAGAGGAATCAGTTCAGATTGTAGCAAGTTGGAAGATCCCAGGAAAGTTATTGTTTAGTAAGAAGAGAAAAGAAGTTTATTATATAACAGAAGGAGCAATTAGGGTTAAGTTAGTGAAGAGTATATAAACGAATAAATAGAACTCAAAAGAGATAAAATATTAGCTCAAAATTAAAATGTTGTACAAAAACAAAAAGTGATCAAAAGAGTCCGTCCACAATGCAGGAGACCTGGGTTTGATCCCTGGGTTGGGAAGATCCCCTAGAGAAGGTTTTGTAAATAGCAATCTCAAATACAGGTAGGAAAGGAAAAGGAAGTAAAAATAGAAGAATTTGGGAGTCTATAACAAAACAAAATGCTGTGCCTTTTTATATGGCTTGAATATATAGCAACAAAGCTATATCATATTTATAAATAGATGGCTTTAAAAATTAAATATATACATAAAGAAATAATGTAAGCCCCACTGGCCTAGCCAACCTAGGCGAAGCTTCACCTACATTATGGTGCTGTTAAGCATCCTCACCTTAGCTAGAGTGAAGATACTAACGGCAGCTTTTGGACAAGTCTTAGGAGGGAAACAAACCTTACTGTTGCTTTAGCTTTATCATTATGGGATCATACCTCTTTTCCTTTTAAAATATGTTAAAGATACAGAAATTTTCTCCTACGACTGCAAATGCTACTCTCCTCTCTTTGCCTTTCATATGACAGTGACATGTTTTCAATGATCACAGTGATTTGTGTACTTGAGTAAGTCCTTTTACTTAATTGCCTGATTCTGTTCATGATGCTTCTTTTTAAAATTAGACTAGTTTTTTCATTTGGGGGGAATTTTCATATTCTCTACATTTCACTCTTTCTGGAGTATCAGAAAATTACAGTGCTCCTATTTTATTGTAGACATAGGCTTTGGAACATGACTAGACAGATTTAAATATTAGCTCTGCCGCTCAGTAACTGTGCAACACTGCTCAGATTATGTTGTCTTTCTGAGTTTCAATTTCCTCATTCTAAAATGGAAATTATAATGCCTACACCGTAGGAGTTTTGCAAAGATAATAATTTGTATAGCATACTAAGTACTCAATAAATGATTACTATTGCTATTGCTTTAGGTTAGCTGGAAAAGGAAAACAAATATATCTTATTATATCCAAATTTTCTAAAAGATATTTCAAATTGATAGAGGTTGTGTTTTTTTTTTTTTTACATAAAATACAGTGGAATAGTATTTGGGGTGTCCTTATTGAACTGCAAACAGCCTATTTCCTGTTTTCCATGGAACTCCTTTGGGGATGTTTTAGGACAGCCTGAGTGGCATATTGGTGGTGTTAAAGGGTATAAAGTATTGATTTTGAATTACATTAAATGCAATTTTCTTTAAACAGGGGACCTCCTCCTCCCATGCCCTCTAGGTACACTCCTTGCATAAAGACAAAAATCTCCACAAAATATTGAGAGGTAGAAGTGGGGAAGGGTCCATTTGTATGGGATGATTACATCTTTTACCTGTGTAGCTACATGTGAATGAAGAGAAAACTAAAGCTCTTTAAATCTAGATTTTGCTATTAAGGATAAATGATGTAAGCAGAAAGCTGAAGACCCTAAACTGTCAGAAAAATCTAAGTCTCATTAGTCATTTAAGAAATAAATCACAAATAGATCACAATAAAAAGGTACTCGTCTCTGAGAGACTGCTGAGCATACACTTTGAGCATCTTCTCCATTAGCGAGAGCATCACTGATGAACAAGTTCTTTGTGCACTCAGTATAATCATGTAGTATTGATCGTACATCCTTAAACTGAAGCTGTGGGGCTCCAGCAGAGGGCATGATTCACAAAGCCTGCAGCAGGGGAAGTTTTCTCTGTTATATCTATTTATTCATTTGTCTATCTGTCTATCTATCTACCTTTCTATATACTTGTCTATCTAATGATCTATTGTCTATCTATCTATCTAGAGATGGATCTGAAATTTCTAGTTTGTTTCAACCTCAGCTCCCCTCCCTTTTGTAGTGAGCTCAGTCTGGTAGGTGGCAATGCAAGCAAATATAACATACTTCATGCTTCTTACCCTAGAAGATGGCAGTGAGGAACAGGAAGCGGGCTTTCCACAGGGAGATTAATTATTGAATAAAGTGTTTTAAAATATTTACTGAAAAATGATTCTTTTGTTAAATTGTTTTTCTTTAAAATACTTGGATATGTTTCTTCCTTTACGGATATGAGCTGCCTTATTGAGTCCAGAATGTGTAGGGGGAAAAATCATATTTTTTTTAATGCCAAGTTAGCAACCTATCTTAGGAAGGAGAAGTGACTGCAGTGAGAAAGCACCCAGAGCTTGATGAGAGTTCTTAATAATGAGTTCTCAACACCACACACAAACACAGACACACACCCAATCACTGAATAATAATAAGCTTTGCTTCTCAGGCAAGTATCTTAAAATATATATGTTGAACGTTTAAAATATTCCTGATGTCAAAATATTCAAGGAATGTGAGGAAACTGGAGAAGGCATGGAGGGACCAATGTCCATGAGCAGGATTTCTTTATCTCCTCAAAATCTCCTGATCTCAGAGCAGTTTCCATACAAATGTCCCTCTGTGGGTGAAGTCAGCCCGCCCCCTCTCCCCCACCCAACATCCAGGTTCAAGTGAGGCTAAATGTCATGATAACTGGAAGAAAAATGTCCCTGTTAGCTCTCTCTCACTTTCTGACTCAAGAGCCCACCTTTTGGTTTTGATGTTTCTGAAAAAGATGGGTTTGAGTTTTTGGCTTTACCTTGTATTTGGCCCTTAGCCCTGAATCAGTCCTGCTGTATTAATACATAGGAGGCTGCAGATATTAGCTCAGGTTGGATAACATATAACATATTGAAGGCAAATGGTACTTCTAATAGTGACTTTTGATAAAGCTATTAATGATAACGATGAAAAACAACACTGTGCAAAGAGAAAAAGGAACAAAAATATAGGAAAAATAAATGAATAGAAAGGTCAATAGTCTAGATATGTTTCAGCTGAGGTCCTAGATCTTAATTAAAAAAAAAAATCCATCTCAACTAATTTGGGGTTGTACCTCGCAGGCCTGTAACTCTTGCATCTGCCCATCTTTAAGACTGAAGAAAGAGCTCAGAGTTTGTAATAGAGATGTCTGTTACATCTACCTTTAGGGCAGCAGTCCCCAACCTTTTTGGCATCAGGGACTGGTTTTGGAGAAGACAATTTTTCCATGGAAGTGGGTGGGGGGATAGTTTCAAGATGATTCAGATCAGATCAGATCAGTCGCTCAGTCGTGTCCGACTCTTTGTGACTCCATGAATCGCAGCACGCCAGGCCTCCCTGTCCATCACCAACTCCTGGGGTTCACTCAGACTCACGTCCATCAAGTCATTGATGCCATTTAGCCATCTTATCCTCTGTCGTCCCCTTCTGCTCCTGCCCCCAATCCCTCCCAGCATCAGAGTCTTTTCCAATGAGTCAACTCTTCGCATGAGGTGGCCAAAGTACTGGAGTTTCAGCTTTAGCATCATTCCTTCCAAAGAAATCCCAGGGCTGATCTCCTTCACAATGGACTGGTTGGATCTCCTTGCAGTCCAAGAGACTCTCAAGAGTCTTCTCCAACACCACAGTTGAAAAGCATCAATTCTTCGGCCCTCAGCCTTCTTCACAGTCCAACTCTCACATCCATACATGATCACAGGAAAAACCATAGCCTTGACTAGACGAACCTTCAAGCACACTATATTTAGTGTATACTTTGTTTCTCTTATTATTATATCAGTTCCACCGCAGATCATCAGGCATTAGATGGTCTAATGGTCTAATGGTCCTAGAGGTTGGGGACCTCTGGTTTAAGGGATGGGGAGCTCATAAGTCTGAAACACGGTCCTAAAGCTACATCCCACCATGTGCAACACAGGTCATCATGGAAGTGTTCTTTCCTGCAGGGGCAAGGGGAAGAGGGGAATGCCCATTTTAGGGGAGCTTAAGTCAGGAGGGCCCATTAGGGAAAGCAGAAGTTTGATAAGAAACTGCTGATTTGATAATCCTTAGAGAGTCCCTTGGACTGCAAGGAGATCCAACCAGTCCATTCTAAAGATCAGTCCTGTGTGTTCTTTGAAAGGACTGATGCTAAACCTGAAACTCCAGTACTTTGGCCGCCACATGCGAAGAGTTGACTCATTGGAAAAGACCCTGATGCTGGGAGGGATTGGGGGCAGGAGGAGAAGGGGACGACAGAGGATGAGATGGCTGGATGGCATCACCGACTCGATGGACATGAGTTTGGGTGCGCTCCGGGAGTCGGTGATGGACAGGGAGGCCTGGCGTGTTGTGATTCATGGGGTCGCAAAGAGTCGGACATGACTGAGTGACTGAAATGAACTGAACTGAACTGAACCGCCTGTTTGATAAGGACAGTTGCTAGCTGGAGCCTGAGGCAAGCATGTGGAAGGTCAGTCTCGTGAGTAAGGTGTAGAGGAAGCAGGCACTGGTCAAACGGGATACAGAAATCAAGAGAACAGCTGTCTTGTGTGACCTGACCACAGTTATGTATGTGAATGTATCTAGGTCCTGGGATTTTACTTTTACCTTGGGAGCAGATAGCCTTCCCTTTCCATTTTATGAGAGTACCAAACAATTGCAGAGGCAGTGGTTTGACATTCCTTTGAAGAGTGTACTAAGGAGAAATTTTAAGCTCTGCTAAAAGTCTGCTGCACCATCATTAAAAGCCAGCATTAAAATTCAGGCACCAACAGCATGTTTACACCAGGCTCAAACATTTTTTTTTTTTCATTCCTTTAAAAGAATATCAAGGACTTCCCTGGTGGTACAGTGGAAAAGACTCTGCCTGACAATGCAGGGGACATGGTCTCTGCTTATTTACTTAGCCTACCCTCAGCTGGTGCAAGATTTTCTCAGAGCTGTTCTGTGGTCTAAGGCTCTCTTCCTTCCCCAGCCTTCCTTTTCTTCTCTGTCTTCATACTTGTCACCCTTCCATCTCAACCTGAAGGCTTTCCCTGCCTACTTCTCCTCCCTATTGCCTTATCCTTCACAGGAAACACCCCAGATCGCTGGCATATGCGGTCTTGCCCGAGGGTCTACACCAGATATCTTCTTCTTGGAAGACCCAAAGCGACACAAATTGTACACAGTGTGCTGTGAGGGCACAGGTGGAGAGATGTGGTTTGGAGTTGGCAAGTGAGACCTCATCCTGAGTGAAGTGCCAGGCAAAGAAGATATGAAAGTGAAAGTGTTAGTCGCTCAGTTGTGTCCAGGTCTTTGCGACCCCATGAACTGTAGCACCCACCAGACTCCTCTGTCCACGGGATTTTTCTAGGCATGAATACTGGAGTGGGTTGCCACTTCTTTCTCCAAGGGATCTTCCCCACCCAGGGATCGAACTTGGATCTCCTGCATTGCAGGCAGATTCTCTACCACGTGGGCCATCACAGTCCTTGCAGTCAAGTGGCAGCCCAACTGCTGATGATTCCATGAGTGGCAACCCAGGAAAATGTCCCCATGGAGAGGACTGTCCTTGCTGGTATGATGATTAAGGCATTTTAAACGACTGTTTAGTACTAAATTAAACTGAGGCCTTATAGAAGGACAGTGGTAAATTGAGGGCAGTTAACAAATAATTAAAGTGTGACAGCTGGGGGACTGTTAGGGTAGTCTACTTAGAGGCCTTTGTTTCTTGCTTTGGAAGGGCAGATGCAGGAGAGTTGACCCAGATTTTGTATTTAGAACTGCAGAGCTCTAGAGATGTTTAAAAGTACAGCAGAGACAGTACTGATACCCTAAGGTCAGAGCAGTGGTTGGGAAAAGCTGAACCCTGGAAATGCTGACCGAGATGGCCTTAATGCTCCTCTCACCTTAATTAAACTTTAGATAGTCTTCTTCCTGTCTCTAAGCTCCTGAACTCTCTTTCTTAGGAACATTCACTTTAAAAAATGTGTAATTATACATTTTTTGCCCTTTTCAGATGTAAATCCTTTTAAAAACCTCTTGACTGATTTACAATTCAGGAAGGTCTTTCTGGGATGACCTGAGAGCCATCCTTTTCAAATATAATCATCAGGAAAGCTAGTACATCATTCCCCAGGCTCTGTGGGAGGGTAGGAACCTAAGCTCCATAGGCACCAATTATACAGATGGCCTAATAACAGAGAAAAACAGATGTGAACTCAGGAATCACTCAACGTGCTAGACACATCCTACTGGTCAACCTGTGCCCCTGACATCCTCCAGCATGCGTCCATAGCTCAGCCTAGAGCTTGAAAACCCTCCTACCATTTGTTTCCATAGAGCTGATGTTAGACCGAGTTCTGATCCCTCTTCTCTATTTCAGTAGCCCTGAAAAAAGTCTTCTTGTGCAACTTTTTGTTTTAACAACATCCCTGAGAAGAGTAGCTCTTCAGGTCCCTCTGACCTTGGGGACTGGCTGAGGGGAGGAGGCTGCCCCCCTCATTAAGGAGTTAACACTTCTCCTGTAGGAAACGGCTGCAAGACAACAGCTGTCCTGCTCCAGAGTGGCTCTCTCCCACTTCTGGCTACAAGGGTGCTGATTATGATTAAATTCTAGCACCATGTAATGAGAGACATGGTGAACTTGACAAAGAAGGAATGAGATTATGTACTGAGGAAGCTTTCAGTGGTAGCCAAGGGAATACCTGTAGGGCGAGGTTTTGAGGGTGTTTGATCAAGGGGGCCAGGATTAAGAACTGAACAAAAGCAATATATTGACTTGGCAGCATTTTCCTGGAATGTTTGACTTTACACCTGGGTAAGGGCCCCAGAAAAGGAACACTCACTGCTAAGAGTAACTCACAGAAGTTAAGAATAAGATGATTCATGCTGAACAAAGTGCAAATGCCTCTGTTGTCTGACAGGTTGTAGAGGAAGAAGATGATGACTCAGGAATGTGGGCCTGATGGAATTTTTATGACATCCGAAGGCCCAATAGAGAATCCCAGCATTTAGGGGGATGCAGCATTCAGCAGGGCAGTCAGGAATGCATTGGTAGGGGTACAAGCATCCATGAGAAGTTCAGTGACAGCTCATCCCAGAGCGACAGGGCAGAAACAAGGAGGAGTGCTCACAGAGCTGGTCTGATCAGTATCCATGAAGATGACAAGCCCTGAAGTAATTGAGTCTAGGTGGTGATGCTTAACTGCCAGAAACAAGGGGTCCATAGGACTGGAGTCATAGACAAAAGGGGCTGGACCTTCAGGGAGTTATGGAGATTGCTAGTAATACACGACACCCACACACGCCAAATAGATAGCCAAGAAGTGTGCTGTTTGATATCTATGATCAGAAGCAGGCTAGAAGGGAACAGGAAGCTGAGGGCTATTGTCTCAATAAAAACTCACAATTCTCTGCTCAGTTCTCAAACCTAAAACAATCCTGAGATCCAGAACTTTGTGACCGAAGAGATGACCACGTGCACAGGAGGAACACGTCTGTACTACCGCAGCAGGTGTACACTGTTCTGAGTCCCCTAATCCTTCCCCAAAGAGACTTACAGTCGTTTACTCATGTGATTGAATGTACTGGGGAGAGGGAAATAACCAGAGGACTATAAGACACAGAGTCTGAGTTGACTCCGTGTATCATCATGGTCCTCCAGGAACAGTGGGAACCACAGGAGTCATGGAATGAATGGAATCCTGCTCAAGTCTGGCTCAGAGTGGATCCACCGTGACAACAGACATAACTGGCTGTCATTTCTCTGTCTCCAAATATATAATTGAGTTGCCAGTTGGAGGCTGGAGTGTTCTTCATTTTGATTTTATTGGAAAGACCAAGTAGAAGACTGCAAAATTATTTCCTTCTCCCTCCTCCCAGCCAAGATAGTAAATCAAATCATCCCTGGAGCATAGGAAGAGATAGTGGAAATTAGCATCGTATTAGAGAGCCTGGCCCTAACTTCTTTATTCTGGCCCTCAGAGAAAATGAATGGATTGTGGAGAATGACTGTATCCTATGTAAGCTGAGGCAAGTAACAGCTCTGGTCATGGTTGCTATGCTACATGTGGTATTGTTGATAAATGCTGACCAATAAGGATTCAGGGGCATGGTACACAGACATGGGTTTTGCAAATGTACTTTAAAAAACATTTGTTTGTTTTGATCAGAAAAGATCAGGGAAAAGCTGCATTTGTGTGGAATAGACAAAAATATGTACTTATAGTTTTTCCCCAGGATTACATTAACTCTCCCACTTCTCTGTCATAATATATTCAAAAGGAATCTAAATCATTTGGACATGTCACAGATTATCGCATTATTGGATTGATGCCATTACATTGATGAAACACTGGTAGCTAGTACATTGGAGGCCTTGTTAAGACACATTTTAAAGAACAGCTGTTTCTGTCAAGCATTTAGTGGTCTAGTGGTCAGGGGTATTTGTAATATCTCCTGAAGGGTAAAAGACAAAATTACTAATTCCTATAGGCTTGAGTCTCAGTGAACTCCGGGAGTTGGTGATGGACAGGGAGGCCTGGCGTGCTGCGATTCTTGGGGTCGCAAAGAGTAGGACACGACTGAGTGACTGATCTGGTCTGGTCTGATAGTAGAGAAGAAACCACGACACATGGTAGGACTCTGGTGGTTTGGCTAGAAAACATTGTGCACATAGAAATACTGCTAGAGCCCTTAAGTCCAATGATATGGGAGGCTTCCAGTTTTGAGTAAAGTCCCAGAGTAGAAAAGGGTTCTGAAGCTGCCGCGGGCTATGGTACTAGTGGTCCTACTACTTGGGCCATATCATCTAACAGGTTCTATATTGTTAGAAGTGTCAGTGGTGAGAAAAGATGGAATCCAAGTTTATAGCAAACCCTAGTGAGAGAATCCTAATGCCTACTACTGGGCTTCTGGAACAAGACCATGTCATCTGCAGCGGAGAATTCCACTTCATTAGAGAGTCGTCTTCTGGCATGATACTTGGCCAAGGGGCACCAAGTGGGAATTGCCCATAACGAGTTGAGTTATTTTAGACCCCCAACATCATAAAGCAGAAAGCTCAGCAGTGTCCATCTTAAGTCAGAAAAGATGCATTTGAGATTGAAATTAAGAGTATGGGAAAGCTGCATGAGCAGGTGGCCCAGACTCGATGTCATTCACTAGTGCCCCATTGTAGATGAATTTTCTATGAGCAATTGAAAAAAGGAGGAAAAGGCCTAAGTTTGATTTCTGAATGGGTAGGCTCAGTATAGGTGTGCAAACTGAATCTGGATAAACGTGGGGATGGCAGTGTTTCTTGATAATAGTGGAGACAGAAAAATCTTTCCAGTGGGTGGAAGAGCAAATGGGGAATATGATCACCCACTCTTTGTAGAAGTAGAACTGACCTTAAGGGAGAATACATGTTTATTTCTGTACATTTGCTAATGGCCTAGTAGAAAGGTCAGGGGTATGAAAGGAAAAGACCAGAAGATCAGAGACGAGAAGGTCTGGGATTGCTGCGGATGGATACGTGGGAGTTGGCTGCTGCAAGTGTAATGTTTGAATATGTTAATGCCTAACAGAAAGCATCCACCAAAGAGGCACTGAACAAGGAAGTAGACAAAGTCATCTGGCCAGCTGACATTGGTCCCTTTGTCAGTGACCATCCAGAACTGGCTTTTATGGAATGGAAGAGCCACAGTGCCCACACTGGTACTTCTTGATCATGAGCAGGGATTAAATAATGTTTATGCTCACTGCTTTGTCTTTTCATTGTCCCATTTTAATTTAATGTCTTTTAATTTGTCTTTCTATTGTGCTTAAAATCCAGAAACCAAGAATTATAATAATTATACAAACAAGTCATGAGGTTTACAAGAAAATTACCAGTACAAAAATTATGTAGCAAGATAGGATTTGACCAGAAACACAGTAAATTCCACAGAGAGGGAATTCTTACTTTATTAATTATACCTATTTAGATTCAGATATTGACTCAGACTTTGCATAAAAATCTTTTAAAATGTGGCTAATAATAGTGATTTTGGGAGGGGGTTTACATAAAATGGGAGGGAGTGAATCAGCAGAAAGGTTTTATTTAAAATGCAATTGTATTCTCAATTGTGTTACATCTGAGGGGAACCTTGTGGATTATATATCATTCAACAGGGAATGAGGGAAAATAAGGCTTTGAGAAAGGATACAGTATCATGGCACCAATTAGTGATAAAACTATGGTTAAAATCCAGCTATTCTGAGAGTCCAGTGTTTTTCCACTAAGTCATATAGTCTCCTGTATTTAGAATAATGTTATTTGAAAATATTGTGGTTATGTACATGAAATTCATATTCCTTGAAATAACTGCTCTCTTAATCTGTCTTAATGAAGGCCCTGAACAAGTCCTGCATTTGTTTCATTCAAAAGAAGAATTAAAAATGCAGCTTGAGAAAATGGTGATAATTGTACAAAAAGTGATGACAGGTTGAAAATTCTCCAAATTATGAACTTATCCCAGCTATTTTCATACATATTTAATGCTAAATATTTTCTGCAAAATGTAAGTAACCTATTCTACCCCTAAACACTCTTTTTTGATGATCATGCACCATCTTGAGATTGTAGATTTTTCTATCCTAAACTTAATATTTCATTTAAAATTTTGATTTGCTTTTGGTCAGTTTAATGACTCAATAGCTCACTTTCAGGATTATTTCCATATCAGATTCTCAACTTCAGATTATTTCTGGAGCACTAGCCAATCAGCGTTTCACATTGATTTTTTTAAAACATTTTTTTTTTCTTTCTCAGATTCCTCATCAATGCAAGTATTTTCATCACTGAGGTGATAATTTGGAGATCATAGGGTGACAAAAGTTTGAGAATAATTTTCTTCTCTATTACAAATTCAATAGTTTTGTAAAAGATTTTTTTATTATGCAAAACATATTTTATGTAAGAGTGAGCATTTGTAAGAAAAAAGGCCTACTTGTCTAAGATTTGACTGAGTGCTAGAACCAGAAAGTAAGTCTAACATAAAGCCAAAAAGATTTAAATGATTTCCTCCTTCTCCTACTCTTTAAAATACTGATACTCATGAAAGTCTTTTACTGTTATGGCAACACCATCCTGGCCTCAAAGTCCTTTCTCCCCTTTTTGCTTTCTGCACCACAATTTCTGACAAGCCACCCACTCACTCCTAACCCTCCTCATTTTAAAGTCTGAGAGGGACGTAGTTCTCTATCACTGTTTCTCCTTTTAGTCCACCTGGTATTTATCTGTTCACTTTCCAGGGAAAAGGAAAGCGTGTCTGTGTGCACGTGTTTATGTGTGTGTATGTGTGCCTGTGTGTGCATGCATGTGGCTGTGTGCATGTATCTCTGTGTGTGTCTATGTATTTCTGTATGTGTGTTTCTGTGTGTCTCTGTGTGCCTGTGTCTGTCTGTATGTCTTTTGCAGGTGTGTCTCTGTAGGTATCTGTGTCTCTCTATATGTGCATTTGTATGTATATCTGTGTGCAAGTGTGTGACTTTGTATATCATATCTTTGTGTGTCTGTGTATATATATATGTGCATGTGTGTGTCTCTGTGTGTGTTTCTGTGTGTGTGTGTGTGTGTAGGAATTGGGGGGAGTGAGAAGTAAGTAGGTAACCTAAATGGCCTTAACATTTCATCCATCTCCACCAAGCTTTAGACAGGCTTCTTCTGTCTCTAACTTCCCTTGTGGCTCAGAAGGTAAAGTGTCTGCCTGCAATGCGGGAGACCTGGATTTGATCCCTGTATCAGGAAGATCCCCTGGAGAAGGAAATGGCAACCCACTCCACTACTCTTGCCTGGAAAATTCCATGGACGGAGAAGCCTGGTAGGCTACAGTCCATGGGGTCGCCAAGAGTCAGACAGGACTGAGCGACTTCACTTTCACTTTTCTGTCTCTAGGCCCCTGACTTCCCTTTCCTTAGAGCTTACTTTAATTTTAATTTCTTAATATAATCTTGATATATAAAAATACATATTTAATGAATAAGATTCAATGAGTTTGGACATATACAAATATGGGAACCGTCACCAAAATCAAGGTAATAAACATAACTCATTGCCTCCAAAATTTCCTCATGTCTCCCTTTTTAGGAGATAAGAACAGCTAACATGAGCTTTACCTACTCATATTTTCAAGTGCACAATTCAGTATCATTAACCGTAGGTACTACACTGTACAGCAGATTTCTAGAATTTACTCATCTTGCACAACTGAAACTTTATACCAATAGAAAAACAATTCCCTGTTCAAGTGGGGGAACCAGACAAAAAGTATTGGCCATAGTTAAGTGTGAGAGAGAATCTGAAAAACAACAGGATGAGTTTTTTTCAATGACCTGATTTTGAGGGAAAGATAATAAGAAAAGATGCTGTCAAGGATGTTGTCCATTTTCGTGGTATGATTTGGCAATAGGAACCACTGCGAAGTTTCAGAAGGGACACGTTACAGTCAGATATAGATTTTAGATAGGTCCCAGGTGACTGTGCAGGGATCCATTTGAAGGAGAGGAGGTGGAAAACCATAAAGAGGCCACGATGGGAATCCAAATAAGAGGTGATAGGGTGTAATGAGGCATAACTGAATTAAATATTCTAGGCAGCAATAATTCATATAGTCTGCAAGTCAACTATTAAAAAGAAATAATTCAGTAGTGTATGACTTTCCTTTAAATATCCATAGCAGATGTGAGTAGTCCCTTTACGGGAATATTGGAACCACTCAAAAGCTCTAATCAATTGACAATAATAACTTCTTGAATTTCAGAGGTAGAACAGAAAATTAAATTCTTCAGTTCAAGAGAATAAAACTGGCCCCCACATAGGAAAATTTTCTTCATTGAAAGCAGAAATGTCATCTGAACCTCATGAGGTCAGTTTGAGCTTGATAAAGTATTACACAGGGAATGAAGGAAAATTGGTCAATTTTGAAAATAATCAGTTATTATCTCTGGTTCGGCTATATTTTTTTAAAAACTTTTATGTGCAATTCTGTACTTTTTGAATAAAATGGTAATCTCTTATTTTTGAAACATTCTTTGAAGTCTAGAGACTAAAATATGTTTAGAAATATATTATTTGCAGAATTTTCAATTGGTAAATAAAAGACAGAATCAGATGTTGCCCTGCTGGAATCGTAATACTTATTTTAGAAGCATCATTATTACCAAATCAGAATTTGTGGCAGCTCATGCAGTCTGATTCTGATACCAATCAGAGATATTAATGTCTTCCCAGCTCTTCTTTACAGGTGTAAGCTATGCTTGAGAAATACAGTTTCTCAGTATTTTTGAAATAAGCAATGTGTTTTCACAATACTTGTTTACAATATTCCCTTAGCCTTAACACTTAGTCTCTCAGTTCAACTAGCAAATTCTATTCCCCTTCTAAGACTTAACTCATGGGCCCCTAAAATTTCTCTTATTTTCCTAGGAAGAATTATTCTATCTTAGTTAATTACATGTTTCTTTTCCCCAATCCAAACGTCTTTCATTTTTACTTCCCTCCTTAACAATTATACCTTCTAAGGTCTGGCATTTCAAATCAACTTGCCTGAGACCTGCACTCCCTTGCATGTCTGTCTTTTTGTCTAATTCACCTAATTAAAATACACAGAGTCTATTCTCTTACAAATAAGCCAAGGCTGAGGAAAGCTGTATGGCAAGGAAGTTTGGTGTCACTATGGGTTGTCACTAAGCTCAAAAGGGCCCTCAATATAATACTGGTTCCTCCTCTCCCTGCCTACTTCCTCTATCACTCATTTCCAGGACTATAATAAACCTCATTCAATCTTCAAACATTTAACCTCTATTCATTTCCTCTTCACTCTTGAGCAAATAACCTCATATCTCACTAAGAAAAACACAGCCACCAGGAGGAAACATCACCACTTCCTATCAAACTTACAATCTGTCTACTTCTGTACTAATGATCTCTTTTTCTTTAGTTTCACTAGGGTAGTAGTTTTAAACTTTGGCTCCACATTGATAATAGCATCTGGGGAGTTTTCAAAAAATACTTCTGCCTAGGCTCAAACACCAGAGATGGTGGTTTAAATAGTTTGGGTTAGAGCTTGACTATGTTTTTTAAATTTCTTCAGATGATTCTAATGTAGTTAGGGTTGGGAATCAATCTTTGAAAAATTTCAGATTCTATCTTCTCAAATCATATACTCAAATTCACGCATTCCTTCTTTTCTATATGTAGAGGGAGTATAGAGAATCACTCCCTTTCCTCTTAAAAATAAAACCAAATGAAACCAGATCAACCAGCTAACCAACCAAGCAACAAAAAAACTTAAGAAAATTTCTCCGTCATACCTGTGGTGAGGAATTTTCTGTATCAGCTTAGCTAGGCTGTGGCAGCCAGTTACGCATCCAAGCATGACTGGGCACGTTTCTGTGATGGATTCTGTAGAGATAGTTAGCATCTCTACACAGCTGACTGTAATTAACATGACTACCCTCAATTACCTGAGTAAGCGTGGCTGATTTCATCAGCTGAAAGTCTGAAAAACTTCAAAAGCTTAGGCTCCAAAATGGAGAAATTCTACCTGTGATCTGCAGTGTCCATTTTCATCCAAGCGTTTCCAGCCTACGTTTGACACAATCCAGAGGTCTGAAGAGAATTAAATATTAACACACACACACACACAATAACCACACCTGGTTCAGGACTTCTCTGGTGGTCCAGGGGTTAAGAATTCGCTTGCCAGTGCAGAGGACACAGGTTCAATCCCTGGTTTGGGACGATTCCACGAGTTACAGAGCAACTAAGCACAGTCACCACAACCTGTGCCACTAGTGAGCATGTGCTCTGGAGTGTGTCCGAGAGATGCAACTACTGAAGCCCGCGCTCCTAGAGCCCGCATTCTGCAACGGGAGAAGCCACTGCAATGAGAAGCCTGCAAACCACAACAAAAAGTAGCTCCTGCTCGGGTCAGCTAGAGAAAGCCCATGCACAGCCACAAAGATCCAGGACAGCCATAAATAAATAAACAAGCAAGCAAGCAAACTGGTTCTGCCCCATCATTCCACTCAAACAGCCTACACATGTTGTAATTAACCTTGTTTTGCAAAAACATTTTCCAAGTGGCTATTCAATTGACGCATGCTTGGGAAGTTCAGGCTTTGTTTTTTACAGCTCTGGTTTACCTACTCTGTTAGATATGAAGTGTCCATTCCTGCGTGAGTCGACTTGTCTCATTATTATGTTCAGTTGTTCAATTTATAAATACACATGTTGGATTTTATCAAATGTTTTCTACCATCTTAAGATTTTTACACTAATGTAACTCATTTTCCAATATGAAATAATCTTGCATAACTGGGATAATTGAACAAGGTCATAAGTCTATTACTTTTATACATTGCTAGACTGAGTTTGTTAAGTTTTGACTTTTGATATTGAAAGAGCCTCTTAATGAAACTGAGATGGGAGTGAAAAAGTTGGCTTAAAACTCAGCATTCAGAAAATGAAGATCATGCCATCTGGCCCCATCACTTCATGGCAGATAGATGGGGAAACAATGGAAATAGTGACAGACTTTATTTTGGGGGGCTCCAAAATCACTGCAGATGGTGACTGAAGCCATGAAATTAAAAGACGCTTGCTCCTTGGAAGAAAAGCTATGACCATCCTAGACAGCACATTAAAAAGCAGAGGCATTCCTTTGCCAACAAAGGTCCATCTAGTCAAAGCTATGGTTTTTCCAGTAGTCATGTAAGGAGGTAAGTTGGACTATAAAGAAAGCTGAGTGCCAAAGAACTGATGCTTTTGAACTGTGGTATTGGAGAAGACTCTTGAGAGTCCCTCGGACTGCAAGGAGATCCAACCAGTCCATCCTAAAGGAGATCAGTCCTGGGTGTTCATTGGTAGGGCTGATTTTGAAGCTGAAGCCCAAATACTTTGGCCATCTGTGATGTGAACAGCTGACTCACTAGAAAAGACCCTGATGCTGGGAAAGATTGAAGGCGGGAGAAGAAGAGGATGACAGAGGATGAGATGGTTGGATGGCATCACTAACTCAATGGATGAGTTTGAGTAAGTTTCAGGAGTTGGTGATAGGGAGGCCTGGTGTGCTGCAGTCCATGGAGTCTCAAAGAGTCGGACACAACTGAGCAACTGAACTGAACTGATTGGCATTTATGTTAATTTTTTGTACGTGAAAATGGCAATTTGGCCTTACTTCTCTTTTAATTGCCATAGGCTTGTTAATTTTATTGATATGTTCAAAGCATCAAATTGTTGGAAAGTCATTTTTTACTGCATAATTAATGCAAATATTCCTTAATTTTTACAAATAAGATATAATATTAAATAAAATTAAAATAAAAGTTTATTTGGAGTTAGTTGAACAGAAATAAAAATTTCAACATTTTCCAATTATAGTTCTACTGTTACTTTTAATAGGGAACTTTTTTGGCTGAATTTTCTACAAAATTTGTAGACTATAGATTTTCAGCTCTTAAAAGCCTAGATAATTAATAGTCAAAAAGTCAAACTCATTAATCATATATCTAATTATAATCATTTAGACTTAGAATTATTTAAAAAAAGTTCAAAGATATATTTCATCCAAGAATACTCTAGTTTACCATAAATGTACTATATACTGCTGTTGATGTTAGTGAAAGGTTGAGAAGGATAGCACATTACATAAAAGTTGATCAATCAACTCAATGTATTCCTAAATTTAATTATTTTTATAGAGATAAATAGGAAGAAAAATAAAAGTAAAAATTCAAGTTCAGTAGATTTCCTATAATGTTTTAAGGTTAAAGAAATGATATAAAATGTCCTTAACATAGAAAGAAAGTTATCAAATATATAAGTCCACTCAAAGAGGGACCCACTGGCTCAAAAGGGTAAATTTAAGGCTTTATAAGAGTAACAAGTTCAAGGAATTAAAATGTATCAAATATGTTAAAAGTTCAATTTCTTGATCTGGGTGGTTGTTTTAAGAGTGTCTGATATGTATGGATGTGAGAGTTGGACTGTGAAGAAGGCTGAGCGCCGAAGAATTGATGCATTTGAACTGTGGTGTTGGAGAAGACTCTTGAGAGTCCCTTGGACTGCAAGGAGATCCAACCAGTCCATTCTGAAGGAGATCAGCCCTGGGATTTCTTTGGAAGGAATGATGCTAAAGCTGAAAGTCCAGTACTTTGGCCACCTCATGCAAAGAGTTGACTCATTGGAAAAGACTCTGATGCTGGGAGGGATTGGGGGCAGGAGGAGAAGGGGACGACAGAGGATGAGATGGCTGGATGGCATCACTGACTCAATGGACATGAGTCTGAGTGAACTCTGGGAGTTGGTGACGGACAGGGAGGCCTGGTGTGCTGCGATTCATGGGGTCGCAAAGAGTCGGACATGACTGAGCAACTGATCTGATCTGATCTGATATGGTAATTTATTAAGTTACACATTTAATTCTGTTTTCTGTATTTGTGCTGTTTAAAACATACTTTTTAAACTGAGTGAATGAACTCATCAAATAATTTTCAGAAAAAATATTCCAGAAAGTTCTATATCTATGTTAAGTATCAATATATCAAGTTGATAAAAACAGGCAGCCAAAGTTGATATTTTCAGTATTTATTAGTAAGGCTGAGGCCACAGCCTTTATACAGCACAATTTGCATAAGTTATCAAGATACATCTTGTATACAATCACAAAACCAAGACATATTTTTACATAGAGTAAAACTCAAGACAGATTTACAAGCATTTCTATACAATTCTCATGTATTTCAGTTCAATTTATATAACCTTTAGCCCAAGAATTTTTGTTGGTTCATTAGATTTTTTGAGAGATTTGGGTAGAACAGAAAAAAGAACACATTAGCAAATCACCAACACAGCATGCAACATGTAGTTAGAAACAAGACATATCTCCAAGTACTCTATTTTTTATTTTTAAACCAATTTTATTAGGTTTTTATCTTTTCAGACAAGAAACTTATTTCCTTTAACATCAGATGTGTTTTTGTTAGGATATCAGCACACACATTAATTGGTAGTGGGAGCACCTGAGCACATCACCAACAAATACACATACACAATCAAACAAGAATCATAGTCACATGCTGAATGCCACAGGGAATTAATATTTCAACTTCGTCTAGTATACCAAATGGATAGTTATGTACAGGGTAATGAATTAAGAAAATGCTCTCAATCTACCTATCAGAGAAGGAATCATTTGATTAAATGATTTTTATTTAAAGGGAGTCTTTAATAATAACAACAACATGGAACATACAGAAAACATCAATGTGTCATATTCAATGAGAATATCTGTTTCACTCATTCATTCTTGTGTCACATCAAAGGCAAGTTATTATTAAAGAGATAGCTCATAATTATTCATTGAGCTTTCTTTACCTTCCAGTTCAAGCTCAAAAAGAGGGGAAATCACTCTGTCACACATAGAGTTATAAACACATACATAGCTGTAGTTGGCTGCTTTTGGAATATTAGACATTGTAGCAATGAAAATAAGTTTTTAAAAATATTGTTAGTTATGATTTAAATAATAAAGTAAAAAAATACTATAAACATCTTTATGATATCTTAATGAAATGAAACACTGATCAAATCATTTCTAATAAATTGGGCACAATATAGTATATAATTTCATTTTACTTCACATCACCACCAACGTAGTTCACTACCTCTATCACCATGATCATCACAACCGTTCCTATAATAAGAATCAGTATCAGCTGGTTACCAGCTATAATATTCCCACAGTATGACTCTTTTAATGTGTGTGATCCATAAAATTAAATCCACTGATATGCTGAAAATATGCATTTATTAATGTGATTAATTACAATATAGGCAACATTAAGGAGCAAAGACAATCACTTCCCCTTAGTCTTGGATACTCTTCTTTTAAACTGAAATAATAAAGAGTTCAGAGTCACCAAAAGTCTCCTTAACCTTAAGTAAAACAGGGAAACACAAACTTCTTAGTATTATCTATGTCTGTAATGACCATTCTAGACATCCCTGTCTTGTGTAAAAATTCACTCTGTGCTTTTGCTTTACAGCTAAAGGTTTCTTGGGGACCTAATTTTAAACCAAGAAGCAACTTGTGTCTGATGACTCAATGAAATTGTGGGAAAAATTAAGATGCTCTTCAAGATAAAAGTGCTGTAATTGGATTGATCACATGTTATTTAGAGATTACAAACTTTGTCTCTATTAGGATAAAAAAAGCTAATCCCAATAAAATAAATGAAATAAAAAGTGGAAAATCATGTGCTGTGATATATACAAAAAAGTAAAAAACACCGAGCCCTATTTGCAATTAAAAAAGAAACAGTTTTGTTGTAAGAAGGGTAATCAATATCAGAAGAAATGCATTTGTATAAGGTTCAGTGTTGCATAGAATAATTCCAGTACAATGTAGGTGTTTGGTCAGCTGCAAACTTGGCACGCTTGGCAGGATCTTAGACTCTCTGAAGAGGGATGCTGGTGCACAAAAAGAAGCCCTGTCATGAACTCTCTTGATTGGCCTGGCCACATCACCAGTTCTGGAATAGAGGGTCACCTGTCATGGTAAGATTCCTACTCTCTCATGTCAAATAGCTACCAAGGTATGATCTTTGTTTTGGTGGCACCTCCTTTTGTGTATTTTAAAAGAAATGGCAACTGTAATGAAGTAAGCTAACTGGTCATGAACCTCTCATGTATACTTCTGGTGTAAGTGGCTGCAGAAGAGGACCCACGGGAGTGAGTCTCCTTTTAAGGACAAACAATAGAGTCTTTTTATGTCAGCGGGAGATCTTCCTGAACCCTTTCCTCCCCCAATTATGTGATGATTATAAGCTCCCTAAAGTGCTAAATTCTGCTGGAAATATCCATGGCAACCACCAGCAGATCTAGATGTCTCTAAAAATAAAATTCTAGCAATATCAAATCCTTAGTGATCCTCTCACCACATGCTCATTTTACAGCAATAATCAATGATAAAATTGCATTGTCAGGGGAGGGAGATTACAAAGTAGAGGGAAGAAAAGTGACTGTTACCTTTTCTAGACTGGAAAGGAGTGAATTTATATACCTCTATATATAATAAAGATATGTAACATGGAGTTTATTATAAATTATTTAATTTTTAATGTCTTAAATTTAATCAATGTCTGTCAGATTTCAAGTATGTTTTTCTTTAAAAATGAGAAAATTCAATATCTGACCAATATGTTTCTAGAAAATTTCTCTAATTCCACTAAAACCTCACCCTTGAATAAAGAAGCAGCTTTTAAACTCAGAATTCACAGAGAAGCAATTTATTTTTGTGGGTTTGGGAATAGTATAAGATCAGTATAATTTATTTAATTTATGATAACCCAATTTGTAAATTATTTTTATTAAGTTTTTAACATTAAAAAATTTTTTTAACCTTTTTTGGTTAAATGAAAGTTTATATAAGTTCATATTTTAAGAAAATTGGTTTTGGAGTTAATATACTGCTTTTATGCATGTCTTTGCTTACCATTGGTTTCAAAGATGCTTTTTCACATACAAAATTGGGGAAAAAACTGCATAATGCCTATTCCTCACTTATGTGTATAAAACTATATTTGGAAATGTGCTTTCATCTTTTCTCATAGATCACTTAGTTTGATCATCTCAACATCCCATTAGGAAGGTTAGGAATATGTAATTCTATTTTCCCACAAATAAGAAAACTGAGGAAAATTGAGTTTAAGTGACATGTGCACGGTGACAGTTAGTGGCAGAACGAAGGCCAGAAGCCAGGCTTTGAATCCCAGCTGAGTTCATCTCCTCTAAGTCCATGTAACTTCCTTGTTCATGTTGTTGGTTGATGGGGAAGAGGATGTTTCATTTTAATGACTTAGACGTTGGTCCTTTTATTCTATATTATTAAAGTAGCTCAAAGAACACTTTCACCTTAATATAACATTGATTTTTCACATATTTTCCCAACACTGATGAACTTGATTACTGTGATACTGTCACTAAAAAGTAGGAAAATAGAGCACTAGGGAGAACTTGAATTTCGTGTCAGGGTTTTCATTTTACAATCAGTTAACATAGTAAGGAAAAAAGAAACTGTGGAAGAGCAGGAAATGACACCAATTAATCAATGTCACAGATTAGTATGATTTGTTTGCCAGAGGAAGAACTTTCTCCCTGTGCATTTATTACTTCAGAGAAAGAAAATATGTGGGATAGTACATTGATTTGCAACTTCACAAAGCACAAGTTATCATGCTTCCTAGAATATGTCAATTTAATCTAGGTCCTTTGGTATGCAGATTGAAAATGTCTTGGATTAAGGGTTATTTATGGAGATTTTGATGTTTTCAACCAAGGTTTCAACAGTTTATGGGACAATATTCTTTTCCATTAGCCAGTCATGGCTTTACTTCTAGAT
Organism: Bubalus bubalis; assembly: GCF_019923935.1. NCBI lineage: Eukaryota > Metazoa > Chordata > Mammalia > Artiodactyla > Bovidae > Bubalus > Bubalus bubalis. The sequence continues at coordinate 37,400,909 of NC_059164.1, read as the reverse complement.
ACATGTAATTCCATTTCTACTTAGTATAATTTTCAGTATACATTATTTCAAATTATACAAATGTGCTTTTACAACATGAACTCCAAAAATGGTGTTGTTCACCCTTATAACATTTAGACACAGAGAAAACTTATACAACATGATCTAAAAGCTATAATTTCTAAATCTCTGGTCCTCCTTACTTCTTTCTAGTCTGGATACACACTTAGGTGTATCCTATGTCAGAATCTCAAAACAGTTATCTGAGAAGATGAAGAAGAAAGACTTTTGAAAACTGAGATTTGTTACATCAGTTCCTTCCTTTCAACCAAGCTCTTCTGCATAAAGGATTACTTTTGCCTGCATTAGAAACCATATTAATCTTTAAGTCTCAGCCTTCAGTTCACTATAGCTCAACTCTACTCAAAAATGTTTTGCATTAAGTAATCAAAATTTCTCTCACTGTTTTTCGTGACAGCCACAAGAAATCCAAGGTTTCAGAACTTCTTTTTTTTTCTTGTCTTCAATATATGGACTTTTTCTTTTGAGTTTTTTTCTATGTTCCACAACCATACATTTGCAAAGGTTTCAGTATGCTTTTGCTTTTTGTTCCTCTTCTCATGATTACCCCTGAAAACAGCTTAGAACCAATAGTATTCAACTATAGTCATGATTAAGATTATTTAAAGCACTTTCTATACCCTGAGCAGACACATTTCTTCAGTGGGTTTGAGTAGGACTGACCAAAAGTTTGTGCCAGTTGACTATTCTTTTTCTGAGATCCACTTTGTCAAGCCAGATACAGGCTTCGCCAATCAAGGTCTTTTTCATAAACTTCCCTCCATTGGAAAAAAGTAAAATCTAGAAAAAAATAGTCAAAATTATATATCTATTTGTGTGTACATTTTCAATTTCTTTTATGGACATTTGCAAATCAAAGAAGTAACACAGACAAGAAAGGGTGAGGGCGAGAGGAATTAGCAGACATCCTTGTAGGAGAACTAATAACTAAGATGACCTCAAAAGATCTGCATAATATTAATTAATTCATATCAACATTTCCCAAAGGCAGAGACCTATCCTGAAGGACAGAATTCTAGATAAGATATGTGTTATTAGCTAATTCTAACTCAGTTTATGCTTAAATTGATAGAAAGTTTCAGAAAAGAACTTTACTAGTTTATGAAAAACCAACTCAAATACAAAATTATTTGAGTGGTAAGTAAATAAGTAAGAGTTTACAAGGCAGATAGAACATAACATTGATTTTAAATACCATTTAATTTACTGGGGGTTTTACTATAGTAAGCTCTTCTAAAGTGGTTTCTTGTCATATGTAGAATTTACATTAGTTGAAATTCCATGGGATCTCAAACTCAATAATTTTTTTTTTTTTTTTTTTTAGGGATCAATTGAAAGAAAGGTAGAGACAAAGTAGAGACAGCCATTAATCCTTGATAACTCTCTTACGCTCTCTCTTTCTTTTTGGAATCTCCTTCAGATAATTCATCTTTATTCCTGGCCAAAATTTACTTTTATGTTTCTGACTTCAAAATCTACTCTTCTATCTTTTCAAGCCTTTTATTTTGTGATTTCAAATTGCCTAATTATATATTTCATTTGGACCTGCCCTCATCAAATTTATCACATTTCAGACAAACTCATGATTTTTTTCTCCCTCTATCCCTTCTTTAACTACTCAGCCTCTGTGCCTGACACATCTGTTCACACAGACTTCAGAGTGTCTTTTAATCTTATTATTCCCTTTAACTCTGTCAGTTAATCCTCTCAATGCAGTTTTTGCTTTATAATATGTCTTACATTAGTCTCCAGCACAGGCCTTCATTTAAGTAACAAAACCATGGTCTTCTCTTCCCACATTTTTCATCATTACCCTCCCTCTTCTTTCTCCTTTCTCATTCCTTGTCTCTACATCTACCAAAGGCATACTATGTATAAGCATTGTGCTAGGCTGCAGAAGAGAGAGCAATGAAAATCAAGCTTTGCACCGGAGAAGTTGATAGTACAGAAACAGTGGCAGGTAAGTACAGAAATGGTTGCACAAAACTGGGAGTAATGGCCTAATAAGATAAGCAAAACATGTGAATAAGGTGTGATGAAGTATACCGCAGCCATCAGTAAAGAGATGACTTTACATTGAAAGATGTGGAATATTGCAAGAGATGGAGAGAAATGAAGAAGGGAGTACTGAAGGGGAGGAAAAATACAAGCAAACAATCCAAGAATTTGAAGATTCTGGTGTGACTGAAGTAAAGAGAGTGGAAAAGTATACAAAGAGATGAAATTAAATGGAATACAATTAAATTAAATAAATATAACTCACTTTAGAGGATTCTGAATGGGTCAGGCTAACAGTGAATCATTGGAGGGTCATCTAGTCAGTGTTTTTAAAAGATATCTCTGCCAGTAGTGTGATAAAATGAATTAAAAGCATAAGATAGTGATGGCAAGTAGGCCAGGTATAGTGCTGAAATGATTTGCATAATAAAGATGAAGACCCAAAGAGGATTAGTGGCAGTGAGTGTGAAAAAAAAATCTGTGTAAATGAAACTGAGTAGGTAGGATAGAGGCTAATTAGATGGGGTGAATGGGTTGTGGAATTTTCAAGGGCCCCTGGAAAGTTACCTCTAAAATTAACTTGTAAAATGTCACATAGTATATGATTGGCATATAAATATTGAATAATTAAATAGTAAATAAGTACAGTATAGGTGAACATTTAAAAATAGGAACGGTATGAGTTACCTGAAGAGAATGTCCAGCAGGACTTAGGCTGAATCTAAAAGTTTCATTGAATGAAGGCTCTCGATCATGTCTACATACTCTTGTTTTTTTCTTGATCACCTTTTTTTGGGTAGATATGTTCATCACATATAGTTTCACATATAAATCTGAAAATAAGAATTCAGCTTGTTAAGTGTCCACTAACAATACATTTATACAATTAGCATTATAATTGTATACTGAGAGCTTCCTTACATTTTACATAAAGCCAGTAGACTGTGAACAACTTGTTTCAGACAACATAGAGCAATTAAAATATACCTAATTAAAACACACCAATTTTCTTAGCAGTTTAAATGTTTACTTGTATAATAAATATATCACTCTAAGTCTGCATTGGAAAAAAATCTAATTTTTAACCAGGAAAATATCAATTTGCTTTATATAAGATTAGATTTATAAGATTATAAATTACTTCTTATTTCATATTTTTTTTTCAGATATATTTGATACACAGTCCAAATTTTAGTTAGCATTTTCTAGGGCATTTAGTTCATTCTCCTAAGGAGTTCTTAGATATATTATATTGCTTATTATCATAAAATTAGATACCTGGTAAGTGATCAGGAGATTTAAATTTGTAGGTAATATTTCTACACTGTAGGATTTCAACTATTAGTTGTTCCCCATCTGTCTTCATTTCTTTCTTCAATGCAATCTTGATTTCTCCCATTACCTGAGTTTTAACTGGAACAATTTAATTAAAAAGTTAAGGAATATGTCATGTCATTTATTAACTGGTTCATTCAATAAGTTTTTTGTACATTCATTTTTTGAGTGTTAACCAAGAGCTCAACACCTTATCATATCCTATGGATACACAGATGAACAGAATACAGTCCAAGCCCTTAAGGAGTAGAAAGTCTCACAGGAAAACTAATAAATTATAAACTTAAAATGAGGTATGTTAAGTATAATGATAAGCTAGTAACATGAGAGGTATGGAGGAAATGCAAGTAGGTGTCACTCAACTGTAGATTTTAGGCCAAAAGAGGTAATAGATGAGACAATAGGAGACTGTAGAAAGATAGTCGTACATACAAATAATAGAATTCTAATTTATAGCAAACATTAAGTCAAGTGAAATACAAGAAGCTGTCTGCCAACAGTTGCTCACTACCTACAAGGCTTACAAAGGAACACTTGCTAACACAACTAAATGTTGTTGTATATTATATATACTTCCATTCTATTTTCTTTGTAAGAGAAGTGGCCAACAAGAATATATAGTAGTAAAATTGCACTAGGGAAAAATATGAGTGATTTAAATGAATTCAAGATATTCTTCTTCTAGTATTTATCTTGGATCTTTACATTAGTGAAGAAGCAATTCATGCTAGGTCAAACTCTATGTTGATTTCAATGGATATTCTCTCTTATATTGATTCACACATTTATTCACTTACTCATTCACCAACAAATATTTTATTTCCCACTCTACTTTGTGATAAGCACTCTGTTAGGAAGAATGGATACAATGGTAAGCCATCATACACATGCTTACTGGTTTTATGGTTTTTCAGTCTATTAGGAAGAAATACTTCAATGAAATAATTTCTTCAGTAAAGATACAATTAGAAAGAGAGAAGATGTTCTGATGTAAAAAAGCATGGTTACGAGACAGCAAAAGAGACACTGATGTATAGAACAGTCTTTTGGACTCTGTGAGAGAGGGAGAGGGTGGGAAGATTTGGGAGAATGGCATTGAAACATGTATAATATCATGTATGAAACGAGTTGCCAGTCCAGGTTCGATGCATGATACTGGATGCTTGGGGCTAGTGCACTGGGACGACCCAGAGGGATGGTATGGGGAGGGAGGAGGGAGGAGGGTTCAGGATGGGGAACACATGTATACCTGTGGCAGATTCATTTTGATATTTGGCAAAACTAATACAATTTTGTAAAGTTTAAAAATAAAAATAAATTAAAAAAAAAAAGCATGGTTACAATAAAGTCTAGGAAAGAACTTCATGAGCTGAAACCAGAAGAATAAGAAAGAATTAACTAGGTGATATGGATGGAGAAGAACATCCTAGAGAGAAGGAACAGTGTGTCCACAAAAGGCAACATCACTGGACCAAGGAACTAAATAAATATTCATGGGATTATAATACACTGTTAAGTGGTACTATGTTTAGAATTTGCATTTTATCTTTAGAACAATTGAAATCCAGTGAAGGTCTTTAACATGGATATAGATCATTTGTTCTCATATGTTTCAATCTCAGGCTTTCTTTATATTACAAAAAGAAAACACTGGTCCTCAAAGAACATTAAAGTTTCTAATTAAAAAGTAAAAGTATATATTTACAAATATTTATTCATTGGTTCCATTAAAATGACAAGAATATACCTGTAAGTAGGGATTTTAATGAAAAATAACCATAATTTAAAAAAACAGTGAGGCATGCCATTTTATTTTATTTTTTTTTCAAATTTCATCTGTACTTGGCTTAATAGCGGATGGCTGAATTCTCATACTTGTTTCTACATTAAATCCAGTTCAATATGTTGTATTAGTTGAAATATATGATGGTCTTACATATATACATAGTTGGAAAAGGAAGGAGTATTTTAGTATCCTTTTCAGATAACTGTGGACAATCTTTGATACTACCAAAACATGAAAAGCAGTGTTTTTTTAAAAGATTAATGGAAATGTAGAATCTGAAACCATATCAATAAACTTTTTTTGTACTTTTACTTTAAAATACTATAGTCTATCTTGCACCTTGAATGAATCATTTAACTTTACCTGAATTGGTAACATCATACACTATTTATTTTGTAAAATAATGGTCTATTGAGTTATGTAGGTCTTCAAAAACTTGACACAATTCATACAATATTAAAAACACTTTTGTTAATATCACCACCCATATCATGAAAAAAGTCTGAATTATGAAAAGCTGTCAAGCTCAGGGAAGCAGATAAAAGTTTTTGAAAATTTCATTTTTACTTAAAAGTTGATTTTTGTCATTGACGACAACTACTGTCATTGTCTTCTTAAAGTGACAAACTCATTTTGTTAATTTTTTTAGAAAATGGCTGCTGAATGTACCATGGACTTTGTTAAGTGAATGCTGCCAAAAATTTTATTTTTCATTCAAATCTCAAGACAGAGAGCAAAACCTCATCAATCAGGGCAGAAACTTTTTCTGTAAAACAGTTATATTTCTTTCCTCCAAACCCATAATAAATCAGACAGAACTAATACTGCTCCATTCCTCAAACTGTAACTGAGATGGAGGGGAAAAAAAGAGTATTCTAAATGATAGGGAGGGAGTCAAGGACAACACCCCAACTATTTGAAGCTAATAGGAGCTGAAGTCAGAATTGATCACATCAATTAGCATGATGAAAGGAAAAAAACAAAACTAATTTTTCTGGAAAAAATTCATGGTTATAGGTGGTAGGTTCAGAAACTCCAACTTGCCAGCATATAAAATTTGTTGTTGTTTTCACTTTCTCACTTCTGAAGAAAGGTGGAATTAAAAACTTGTTAACTAACATTCTCAAATCATCACATTGCCTATTTTTTTTCTTGGAAGGTTAAATTCACATGCTCCATAGTTTGATACTTGTGAAGCTCTTGTTAAGTTTTTCCTACTCAAAGACGGTTCCAGCTTGTTCTTTACTGTTTCTACTAAAAGTAAAAAAGAGACGTGTCTACTGAGGTGGTCTCAAAGGATGCATGCATTAATTATGAGTTATCACTATCAATCATGCTTATCCTTTTATAGCTACAAAATGCCTTTGTCATTGAAATCAAATGCATGGATGACAAAAACCTCTGTGTCCACTCCCTCCACAGGTTGGGGGAGATTGATGGATGGGAGGGACAGTAATACCAGATCATCTTGAGCCTTTGAACCAAAGGAGAGAGACAACACACACACAGAGGACATGTGAGGGCGTTTTGTAATCTTGTTTGGAATAGAGAGCAAAGTAGCAATAAAAATGTCTTTGACCAGCCTCCAGGTCTCTTAGTTTCCCAAAACTTCCATTTTAGCTGTATTAATAAAATAGAAATTAATCCTACTCCAGAGAAGATATTTATCCTACAACATGGCACATAGCTCTGATTAAGAGTAGAAAGAACATTGTCTTGTCTCCACTGTATATTCTTGGCTCCATTGCTGTAGATGAACTGATTGTAGGTGTGTGGGTTTATTTTTGGGCTCTCTATTCGTTCCATTTATCTGAATATCTGTTTTGGTACCAATACTATGCTGTTTTGATTACTGTAGCTTTGTAATATTGTCTGAGGTCGAGGAGGGTTATGCCTCTAGCTTTGTTCTTTTTCCTCAGGATTGCTTTGGCAATTCTGAGTGTTTTATGGTTCCATATAAATTTGGGATTATTTGCTCTAGCTCTATGAAAAATGTCATGGGTAATTTGATAGAGATCACATTAAATCAGTAGATTGCTTTGGGCAGCATGATCATTTTAACAATATTAATTCATCCAATCCAAGAGCATGGAATATTTTTCTATTTCTTTGAATTATCTTCAATTTCCTTTATTACTGTTTTATAGTTCTTAGCGTATAAGCCTTTAATCTCCTTGAACAGGTTTATTCTACTTTAAAAGGGATTTTTTTTTTTTAACTTTCTCTTTCTGATATTCATTGCTAGTGTAAAAAAATGCAACAGATTTCTGTATGTTAATCTTGTATCTTGCTATCGTGCTGAATTCATTTATCAGCTCGAGTAGTTTTTGTGTGGAGTGCTGCTGGGAAAGTGGGACAGCCACATGTAAATCGACCAGGTTGGAACACACCCCCACACCATACACAAAAATAAACTCAAAATACACCATACAACTCCTACAAAAAAACACAGGCAAAACATTTTCTGACATAAATAACATTAATGTTTACTTAGGACAGCGTCCCAAGGCAATAGAAATAAAAGTAAAAATAAGCAAATGAGACCTAATCACACTTACAAGCTTTTGCACAGCAAATGAAACCATAAACAAAATTAAAAGACAATCTATGGACTGGGAGAAAATATTTTCAAATGATGCAACTGACAAAGGTTTAGTTTCTAAAAAATACAAATAGCTCATACAACTCAATAACAACAACAACAACAAAAGCCCAAAACAGCCCAATAAAAAAGTGAGTAGAAGACATAAGTAGACATTTCTCCAAAGAAGACATACAGACGGTGAACAGATACATTTGCCAAAGTAAAAACAACACCCAGCTGTGGATGCGACTGGTGATGGAAGTAAGTCCAATGCTATAAAGAACAGTATTGCATAGGAATCTGAAATGTTAGGTCCATGAATCAAGGCAAATTGGAAGTGGTGAAACAGGAGATGTCAAGAGTGAACATAGACATTTTAGGAATCAGTGAACTAAAATGGACTGGAATGGGTGAATTTAACTTAGACCATTATATCTACTACTATGGGTAAGAATCCCCTAGAAGAAATGGAGTAGCCCTCATAGTCAATGAAAGAATCTGAAATGCAGTACTTGGGTGCAATTTCAAAAACAACAGAATGATCTCTGCTCATTTTCAAGGCAAACCCTTCAATATCACAGTAATCCAAATCTATGCCCCGACCAGTAATGCTGAAGAAGCTGAAGGTGAAGAGTTCTATGAGGACCTACAAGACTTTCTAGAACTAACAACCAATAAAGATGTCCTTTTCATTATAGGGGACTGGAATGCAAAGTAGGAAGTCAAGAGATACCTGGAGTAACAGGCGAATTTGGCCTTGGAGTACAAAATGAAGCAGGGCAAAGGCTAACAGAGTTTTGCCAAGAGATTACACTGATCATAGCAAACACCCTCTTCCAACAACACAAGAGATGACTCTACACATGGACATCACCAGACGGTCAATACCAAAATCAGACTGATTATATTCTTTGCAGCCAAAGATGAAGAAGCTCTATGCAGTCAGCAAAAACAAGGTCAGGAGCTGACTGTGGCTTAGATCATGAACTCCTTATTGCTGAATTCAGATTTAAATTGAAGAAACTAGGGGAAACCAATAGACCATTCAGGTATGACCTAAATCAAATCCCTTACGATTATAAGTGACAAATAAATTTAAGGAGTTACATCTGATAGAGTGCCTGAAGAACTATGGATGGAATTTCGTGACATTGTATAGGAGGCAGTGATCAAAAAGATACCCAGGAAAAAGTAAGGCAATAAGGCAAAATGGTTGTCCGAGGAGGCAAATTACAAATAGCTGAGAAAAGAGAAGTGAAAGGCAAAGGAGAAAAGGAAAGATATACCCATCTGAATGCAGATTTCCAAAGAATAGCTAGGAGAGATAAGAAAGCCTTCTTCAGTGATCAATGCAAAGAAATAGAGGAAAACAATAGAATGGGAAAAACTAGAGATTGCTTCAAGAAAATTAGAGATACCAAGGGAACATTTCATGCAAAGATGGGGCAAAACTAATACAGTTATGTAAAGTTTAAAAATAAAATAAAATTAAAAAAAAAAAAAAAAAAAAGGACAGAAATGGTATGGACCTAACAGAAGCAGAAGATCTTAAGAAAAGGTGGCAGGAATACACAGAAGAACTGTACAAAAAAGATCTTCACGACCAAGATAATCACGGTGTAGAGCCAGACATCCTGGAATGTGAAGTCAGGTGGGCCTTAGAAAGCATCACTCCGAACAAAGCTAGTGGAGGTGATGGAATTCCAGTTGAGCTTTTTCAAATCCTGAAAGTTGATGCTGTGAAAGTGCTTCACTCAATATGCCAGCAAATTTGGAAAACTCAGCAGTGTCCATAGGACTGGAAAAGGTCAGTTTTCATTCCAATCCCAAAGAAAGGCAATGCCAAAGAATGCTCAAACTACCACACAATTGCACTCATCTCACATGCTAGTAAGGAGAAGGCAGTGGCACCCCACTCCAGTACTCTTGCCTGGAAAATCCCATGGATGGAGGAGCCTGGTAGGCTGCAGTCCATGGGGTCACTAAGAGTTGGACACAACTGAGCGACTTCACTTTCACTTTTCACTTTCCTGCATTGGAGAAGGAAATGGCAACCCACTCCAGTGTTCTTGCCTGGAGAATCCCAGGGACGGGGGAGCCTGGTTGGCCGCTGTCTATGGGGTGGCACAGAGTCGGACACGACTGAAGCGACTTAGCAGCAGGATCAGCACACGCTAGTAAAGTAATGCTCAAAATTCTCAAAGCCAGGCTTCAGCAATACGTGAACTGTGAGCTTCCAGAAGTTCAAGCTGGATTTAGAAAAGCCAGAGGAACCAGAGATCAAATTGCCAACATCCATTGGATCATTAAAAAAGCAAGATAAAAACATCCACTTCTGCTTTATTGACTACGCCAAAGCCTTTGACTGTGTGGATCACAACAAACTGTGGAGAATTCTTAAAGAGATGGGAATACCAGATCACCTTACCTACCTCCTGAGAAATCTGTATGCAGGTCAGGAAGCAACAGTTAGAACTGGACATGGAACAACAGACTGTTTCCAAACCGGGAAAGGAGCACGTCAAGGCTGTTTATTGTCACCTTGCTTATTTAACTTCTATGCAGGGTATATCATACCAAATGCCAGCTAGATGAAGTACAAGTTGGAATCAAGATTACTGGGAGAAATATCAATATGCTCAGATATGCAGATGACACCACCCTTATGGCAGAAAGTGAAGAACTAAATAGCTACTTGATAAAAGTGAAAGAGGAGAGTGAAAAATTTGTCTTAAAACACAACATTCAGAAAACTAAGATCATGGCGTCTGGTCCCATCACTTCATGTCAGATAGATGGGGAAACAATGGAGACAGTGACAGCCTTTATATTTTTGGGCTCCAAAATCACTGCAGATGGTGACTGAAGCCATGAAATTAAAAGATGTTTGCTCCTTGGAAGAAAAGCTATGGCCAACCTAGACAGCATATTATAAAGCAGAGACATTACTTTGTCAACAAGGTCTGGCTAGTCAAGGCTATGGTTTTTCCCGTAGTCATGTATGGATGTGAGAGTTGGACGATAAAGAAAGCTGAGTGCTGAAGAATTCATGCTTTTGAATTCTTGTTGGAAAAGACTCCTGAGAGTCCCTTGGAGTGCAAGGATATCAAACCGGTCAATCCTAAAGGAAATCAGTCCTGAATATTCATCGGAAGGACTGATGCTGAAGCTAAAACTCCAATACTTTGGCCACCTGATGCGAAGAACTGACTCACTGGAAGAGACCTTGATCCTGGAAAAGACTGAAGGCAGGAGGAGAAGGGGATGACAAAGGATGAGATGGTTGGATGGCATCACTGACTTGATGGACATTAGTTTGAGTAAGCTCTGGGAGATGGTGATAGACAGGGAAGCCTGGTGTGCTGCAGTCCATGAAATCGCAAAGAGTAGGACATGACTGAGTAACTGAACTTAACTGAATAGACACAGGAAAAGATGCTCAACACTGCTTGCTAATTATTTAAGAAATGCAAATCAGAAGTACACTGAACAGAAAGGCCACTATTAAAATGTCAACAAATAACAAATACTGGAGAAAGTGCAAAGAAAAGAAAACCCTTCTACTTTGTTGATAGGAATGTAAACTGGTACGGCCACTATGAAAGCAGTACAGAGGTTCCTCAAAAAACTAACAATAGAGTTACTGTATGATATGGTAATCCCATTCCTGGGCTTATCTGTGGACAAATTAAGATTCAAAAAGATACATACACCCCAATGTTCATATCAGCGCTATTTACAATAGCCAAAAGACATGGAAACAACTTATATGTCCATGGACAGAAGAATAGATAAAGAAGATGTGATCAATATATATATAATGGAGTATTACTCAGTCATGAAAAGAATGAAATAATGCCCTTTGCAGCAACACAATGGACCTAGAGATTATTATATGAAATAAAGTCAGAATGAGAAAGGCAATTACCATATGATATCACTTATTTGCAGAATTTAAAATATGACACAAATGAGCTTATTTATGAAACACAAACAGACTCATAGATATAGAGAAATGACTTGTAGTTGCCAGAGGGGAGGGGTCTGGGAGGGGAATGGATTGGGATTAGCAGATGTACCCTATTATATATGAAAGAATAAACAAGGTCTTACCATATAGCTTAAGGAATTATACTCAATAACCTGTAATAAAACATAAGGGCTTCCCAGGTGACTCAGTGGTAAAGAATCTGCCTGCCAAGCAGGAGATGCAGGTTCTATCCCTGGGTTGAGAAGAACCCCTGGAGAAAAAAATGGCAACCCACTCTAGAATTCTTGCCTGGGAAATCCCTAGAGAGAGAAGCCTGGTGGGCTTCCGTCCATGGGGTCACAAAAGACTTGGACACAACTTAGAGATTAAACAACAACAATAAACCGTAATGGAAAATAATATGAAAAAGAAATATGTATATACAACTATAAATATACATGTATATGATTTTTGCTATACACCAGAAACTAACACAACATGCAAATCAACAATATTTCAACTAAAAAAAAAAAGGAATAGAAGGAAGAGGGATATGGAGGGCATAGTTAAAAAATGAGATGACAAAATGATAGGTGGGGTGAAAACGGGGATGCTGCTACTGCTGCTGCTAAGTCGCTTCAGTCGTGTCCGACTCTGTGCGACCCCATAGATGGCAGCCCACCAGGCTCCCCCATCCCCGGGATTCTCGAGGCAAAAACACTGGAGTGGGTTGCCATTTCCTTCTCCAATGGGTGAAAATGAAAAGTGAAAGTGAAGTCACTCAGTTGTGCCCGACTCTTAGCAACCCCATGGACTGCAGCCTACCAGGCTCCTCTGTCCATGGGATTTTCCAGGCAAGAGTACTGGAGTGGGGTGCCATTTCCTTCTCCAGAAAATGGGGATAAGAGAGGTAAATGCAAATAATCCCATTTAAAAGCTGTTAATACATTAGACACATCCTGGGAACAAAATGAAGTAAGATAGAAATCAATCCTATTGTCACAGAATGAAGAAAGGCTTAGGATGATACAGAGAAAAATAAAGAGTAAAGAAGTTTCAAAATAATGATGGATATGTTAGAACCACAAAATATGATCTGTTATAATTAATTGCTCCAGAAAAAAAGTAAAAACTAAATTCAAGAGAACAGAAAATATGATCTATTTAAAACCTGTGGTGGATTCATTTTGATATTTGGCAAAACTAATACAGTTATGTAAAGTTTAAAAATAAAATAAAATAAAAAAAATATATAAATGTATTTACCTAAAACAATAGAAGAGTGAACATCTGGGTCAAAAGACTATTGTGTATTCCTGGAGATCGTAAGTTCGTATACTGATATATCCAACTTAAGCTACTTCAAGTATACTGAAAGTGTTTTTAAAAATCCAGGGGAAAAACTAAGTTCCCACAAAATGTAACAGACTGCTTTCCTAAAATATTTCAAAGATTGTGTAAAGGATATAAACCTGTAATAATGAGTGAAAGAAAAAGAGATTAAAGAGAGAGGAAGAAAGGGAATGAATGGAAAATTTAAAGAAATCCAGGAGACCAATACATAATTGAAGAGGAAAAGTGGAAGAAAGTATAAAAGTATCGATTTCCTTTGTGAAGAGAGTTAATACAATTAAAATTTGAAATGTAGTATTAAAATACATAATTACTGTCTTAGCATTTTCTGGTGCTGGGAAATCTGGTCAACCACTTGTAAAAGAATGAAACTAGAACACTTTCTAACACCATACACAAAAATAAACTCAAAATGGATTAAAGATCTAAACGTAAGACCAGAAACTATAAAACTCCTAGAGGAGAACATAGGCAAAACACTCTCTGACATACATCACAGCAGGATCCTCTATGACCCACCTCCCAGAATATTGGAAATAAAAGCAAAAATAAACAAATGGGACCTAATTAACCTTAAAAGCTTCTGCACATCAAAGGAAACTATTAGCAAGGTGAAAAGACAGCCTTCAGAATGGGAGAAGATAATAGCAAATGAAGCAACTGACAAACAACTAATCTCACAAATATACAAGCAACTCCTACAGCTCAACTCCAGAAAAATAAATAACCCAATCAAAAAATGGGCCAAAGAACTAAATAGACATTTCTCCAAAGAAGACATACAGATGGCTAACAAACACATGAAAAGATGCTCAACATCACTCATTATCAGAGAAATGCAAATCAAAACCACAATGAGGTACCATTTCACATCAGTCAGAATGGCTGCGATCCAAAAGTCTACAAGTAATAAATGCTGGAGAGGGTGTGGAGAAAAGGGAACCCTCTTACACTGTTGGTGGGAATGCAAACTAGTACAGCCACTCTGGAGAACAGTGTGGAGATTCCTTAAAAAACTGGAAATAGAACTGCCTTATGATCCAGCAATCCCACTGCTGGGCATACACACTGAGGAAACCAGAATTGAAAGAGACACGTGTACCCCAATGTTCATCGCAGCACTGTTTATAATAGCCAGGACATGGAAGCAACCTAGATGTCCATCAGCAGATGAATGGATAAGAAAGCTGTGATACATATACACAATGGAGTACTACTCAGCCATTAAAAAGAATACATTTGAAGCAGTTCTAATGAGGTGGATGAAACTGGAGCCTATTATACAGAGTGAAGTAAGCCAGAAAGAAAAACACCAATACAGTATACTAACGCATGTATATGGAATTTAGAAAGATGGTAACAATAACCCTGTGTACGAGACAGGGTATAGACAAAAAGAGACAAAAGAGACACTGATGTATAGAACAGTCTTATGGACTCTGTGAGAGAGGGAGAGGGTGGGAAGATTTGGGAGAATGGCATTGAAACATGTAAAATATCATGTATGAAACGAGTTGCCAGTCCAGGTTCGATGCACGATACTGGATGCTTGGGGCTGGTGCACTGGGACGAGCCAGAGGGATGGAATGGGGAGGGAGGAGGGAGGAGGGTTCGGGATGGGGAACACATGTATACCTGTGGCGGATTCATTTTGATATTTGGCAAAACTAATACAATTATGTAAAGTTTAAAAATAAAATAAAATTAAAAAAAAGTATTTTCAACTTTATTAAACTTAGTGAGATTTTTTATAGACTATGGCTAAAATTTATTGAAATATTTTACATGTCTAAAATACTTATTGAGATTAAGCTTGTCTTGTTTTCACTATATTATTTTTCTTGGATTAAAAATCAATATAATCATTTTTGACAAAGAACAGGAATAATTTAATTCAATTTTAACAAAATTGTGTGTGTGTCCCTTTATCTCTTTAGTTAACTGAAGTAAGTGTAACTGTAAAATTGGTTTATTTTTATCTTCCACAGCTTTCTTTTTTTTCACGCTCTCTTGTGATTTATTCTCCTTTAAGATATGCAGTGTTCTTTCAACTTTTCTGTTTTCTTAAAAAAGAGTTTACATATATTTTATCTTTGAAAAGCTGTGTTTTTTGCATCTGTATGGAACATTTATATACATACTTATATCTAGATCTCCAACTAATTTGTGTTTTTAGTAAGGTATATTTTAAGAAAACATTGCAATTAACAAAATACAATCATCATTTCACAACAAGAAATAAGGTTGATGTAATCCCTGTTTTACAGATGAGAAAACAGTGGCTTGAGTATTTTAAGTAACTTGCCAAATTTAAAGTGCTAGGCAGAACTATTTGAACTTCTGGTTTTAAGCACAGGTCTCTATTCTCTCATGAACACCTTATGTTTTCTTATGAATAATACTTTTAAAAACATTGGCTCATTTATGGAAATATTCATATGAAATATTAAAAAAAATTATCAGAATGAAAGAATTTTCAGTAGTTCTTTTGCTATTTTATCTTACCTGGACATAGGACTTTAGAAAGAAGAGGCATAACAAACAATTATTTTAGTTGGTTAAACAATAGCTGGAAGCTATAGTCTTCCTTTACACACTAGATCAGTTATGCAGATTATTGATATGAAAGGACAAAGCAGCAGTAAATACTTCCAGCAATATTCATTAATTATATGAGATTCTATATGTAACTGGCTTGAATATATAAAGTAATTTAAAGTAAGTAAATTCATTAAGAAAATATTTTTTAACTATGTTATTCATATTTTTAACACTTAACTGGATAGAGTGCACTCTGAGGTTTACTCTCCCCCAGAATTGTAAGCATTATATTACAATCTGAGCACCTTTTGCCAACAGGAGACCATTTTAGGCAACAATCTCTTTAGAGGCAGTGTTTGCGTTTGCAAATTTTCATTAGTAAATACCACATAACAATTCTTCAGGTTACTGGTGTCAGCTAATGCAGTATGAATTGGTGTTAGGAAGATTCACATTTAGCTCTGACTGTCTAACACCTTATAATTTGTTTCTTAGCTCCTATCACTCATTCCAAACCTAAGAAAAGTTTAATATGGAATTAAGATGGATTTTAAATACTAGGAATTCTGGCTTCTAACCCCATGAGATGGCAGGCCAGTCATCAAATATTTTTTGCTTTGTATTTCTTCATATTGTAAAGTAGAGTATGTAATAAGCTTATTTACAGACTATTTATAATATCACTGTGCACTTCATAGCATAATACATTTTTAGACATTTTCTGATGTCATCTAAAGATTATTTAGTCCTAGCCCTCTTCTAAACATCTTCCATCCTAGATAAGTTTGTTTGTTTACTTGGAGATTCTAAATCTACTCATTACAGAAAATCTTGATCATGTGCTAATACCTGTTAATAACCAAAGTAGTGGTGCATATTACCTCATGTATAATTATATTGCTTTTCATTTCATTTATTTTTCCCCTATCAGTTTCAAGTCTAAATGATGAGCTAAAAAAAATGTTACAACAAAGGTGAATTAACATAATGCCTAAAATGGTAATTATTCAATAAGCATTAATTCTTATTTCTCAACATTTAATGCAAAGGAAGACCAGTTCTAGAAGTAATTGACAGTTTAGACCTAGCATGTGTTATCTATACCATTAGGCCAACTGCTCAATCTATTCAAAGCAAGAAAACAAAACAAAACAAAAAAATGTGTCTTGGCATAGTCATATAAATCAATACTTTGTAAAAGGAAATTTCTTTAAAAAGATCTTCTACTTCACTGAGCCTGTTAGAGAAAGGAAGTAAGCTAACTATAATTTGTTCTATTCAACAGTCCTCTATAATTTCCAACCATGTATATCAACCCTACCCTAGAGTCTATGATAAATTTTACCTTCAATGCTGAAATTATACCTCTCTCTTCCAGAAGTTCAAATGGTACTCACTAATTTAACAGTGGTACCCAATAATTATCTAAAATTGGCACTTCCTTTTTCTTTACACCTTGTCCTTGAGTAGCAGGGGAAAGCTTTTAACAAGTCTGGTAATCTTATGTGTAATGAATTTTATCTCCTAGCAAATCACTATTTTCTAGAGGCTGTATTCAAGCCATTCATATGTTTTAAACTTAGTTCTCAGAATTCTGGACAAAGGCATAGAACATTTTATATGTAGGACTGAGGAGTGAAGAATCATAGTTTTACTAGGCTTATCCTAGTAATTTAATGTTTGAAAGGGGGAAGAAGCAAAATGAACTAATTTCTTCCTTCTGTAGTACATTAAATTCTATTTCAAGTACCCTCATGAAGCTGACCCTCCATAAATCAGCTTGCTCATACAATGAGAATGACACCACGTAGCAGCTCCATTATCTGACTCCTTTTCTACCTCTGTATATAACAGATGACCCTAAATTCTTGGATCCAGTACTTTTTACAAAAACATACCATTAATAAAGTGTTAGAGAATTTCCAAGACAGGATTTGTAAATGCTTCATGAAAAGATATAAATAATTTCTTTATAAAGAAATTCAATATATTTGGTTTTCCAAACAAAATGAATCCTCATCCTAAATATATTTAAAGAAATATAATTTTCTACTCTGTCACAGTTTAAGTATACACTCATTTATAACCAAGTGCATAAATACTACTATGATATTTTAGATGGCAATACAAAGTTAATAATTTTAAAGTAACGTATGTAAAATTTAGTCACATTATCTCATTTGTCCTAAACCATTTGAAGTAGACAGGGCATCACTAACTTCACTTTAAAGAAAGGAGATTGCAAAGTTTCAGATCAGATCAGATCAGTTGCTCAGTCGTGTCTGACTCTTTGCGACCCCGTGAATCGCAGCACGCCAGG
Organism: Bubalus bubalis; assembly: GCF_019923935.1. NCBI lineage: Eukaryota > Metazoa > Chordata > Mammalia > Artiodactyla > Bovidae > Bubalus > Bubalus bubalis. Next base: position 37,382,962 of record NC_059164.1, on the reverse strand, counting down.
CCTCCCTGTCCATCACCAACTCCTGGAGTTGACCCAGACTCACGTCCATCAAGTCAGTGATGCCATCCAGCCAGCTCATCCTCTGTCGTCCCCTTCTCCTCCTGCCCCCAATCCCTCCCAGCATCAGAGTCTTTTCCAATGAGTCAACTCTTCCCATGAGGTGACCAAAGTACTGGAGTTTCAGCTTTAGCATCATTCCTTCCAAAGAAATCCCAGGGCTGATCTCCTTCAGAATGGACTGGTTGGATCTCCTTGCAGTCCAAGGGACTCTCAAGAGTCTTGGTTGACTAATTTGCAAAAATCACATAGCTAAAAAAGATGTTTCCAACAAGACACCCCAAGGTCACTGCCAAAATCCTGATTATCTATTATGTGAGTGATGATGTGCCAAATTCACGTGTATACTTGTGACTATGTATATGTTGAGGGGAGGAAAGTTTGGATTTTTTTTGGTGGGGGGGTGGCTCAAGATTTGTGGGGAAGTTGTACTGGAAAGACCAGGTACAGACAGGGTTCCTTTCCAAAGTATTAATTTGTGACTCATATACTTCTCAATTTGTTACATGTAGGGAGGTACAATTTACTTGAATGGTATCAACAATGTATTCAATTTATTAAACAACTCTCCTATTTCAGGCATATTACATCTATAGACTGCTGCCACCTTTAAAGTGCGTAGACTGTGCCTTATTTACCCTTGTCTTTTTAGCCTAGAAAAGATACCTAGAATATATTGGATGTTTAATGGATGAATCTGTAAAATTTTTTCTAATCTTTACAGCAAACCTACAAAACATGTATTATTTTCATTTGGCTCTTTGGAAAGTGACTTAACAGGCTTGAGGTACGTTAAGAAAGGAGACTCCATGCTCTTCCCATTAATTAAGCTGAGGCCATATTATACAGAGTGAAGTAAGCCAGAAAGAAAAACACCAATATAGTATACTAACGCATATATATGGAATTTAGAAAGATGGTAATGACAACCCTGTATGCGAGACAGCAAAAGAGACACAGATGTATAGAACAGTCTTTTGGACTCTGTGGGAGAGGGAGGGGGGTGATGATTTGGGAGAATGGCATTAAAACATGTATAATATTATAAGAAACGAATCGGCAGTCCAGGTTCGATGCAGGACACAGGATGCTTGGGGCTGGTGCACTGGGATGACCCAGAGGGATGGTATGGGGAGGGAGGTGGCAGAGGGGGTTCAAGATGGGGAACACATGTACACCCATGGCGGATTCATGATGATGTATGGCAAAACCAATACAATATTGTAAAGTAAAAAAAAAAATAAATAAAAATATAAAAAAATAAATTAATTAAGCTGAGACCATAGATTTGGAGATTCTTCTGGGATTTTTTCAAACCTATGGTTTCTCCCCAAGTAAATGCTTTTTGTCAATGTATTAATTGCATTCTCTGTTTATATGCATATACAAGTCTCTGTTACTCTAAGTCAGGGAGAGACATCCTAGTACATGGTCATGTCTCGAGGCTGAGTGCAGCTGAAAGAGGCATTTTGTTATGTTTTCATTAAATGTTTTTTTCAGAGCAGAAGAGTTCTGTAAGCTTTCATTAAGGGCTTTATTTGAAATAACCCAGATTCAAGGAGATATTTTATACAACAATCAGGCATTTGGGCCTAATGTGATTTAAGAGCTTTGTGAAAGTAGGGCAGGACTGCACATTCTTTCTGTCTTCTTACATAAAGAAAGCCTTTCTTTCTGAGACAAAGCCAGAAAGAATGTCATTTTAGAAAGAAAAACACAGATTCTTCTGATTGATCTCTAGTGTTTTGACATTTTTTTGGTCCCTATGGTACATGTTCCTTAGCATCCATTTTACTGTGACTGAAAATAACCAGAGTTCTTTAAAAACAAAACAAAACAAAACAGCTTTTGATTAAAACCTCCCATCCATTATCTTGTATAAGACCAAAAAACAAACAAACCAAACTAAAACAACAAAAAACATTAGCTGTTAAGGAATAGAAATTGAAACCCTAAAAGGACATTACATTTTAAATATTTGCAGTTATGAAACACCTCTCAAGTGCATCAGGAAAAAAAAATCCTAAAAGGAATGAAATAGGAGAGCTGGTATGATTAGTGTTAGTTGCTCAGTCATGTCCGACTCTTTGCAACCTCATGAACCATAGCCCACCAGGCTCCTCTGTCCATGGGATTCTCCAGGCAAAAATACTGGATGGGTTGCCATTTCCTTCTCCAGTGTTCTTTACTCAGTGGAAAAGACCCTGATACTGGGAAAGATTCAAGGCAGGAGGAGAAGGGGACGACAGAGGATAAGATGGTTGGATGGTATCCCGGACTCGATGGACATGAGTTTGAGCAAGCTCCAGGAGTTGGTGATGGACAGGGAAGCCTGGTGTACTGCAGTCCATGGGGTCACAAAGAGTTGGCACGACTGAGCAACTGAACTGAACTGAATGTTCTTTTCTAGAGATGCATTAAGTTTAAGAAGACAGGCATTGTTTAGACCTCCCATCTAAACTTCTCCTGACCTTTGATCTAAAACCAGGAAGATTACCCACTTAGGAGAAGTGGGTATATTTTCTATTTACAGAAAAATCTTAACATCATCATGTAATGATTTTAGAAAATACAATCAGATAATAGCATAATGTTAGGGACACTAGAAGCTCCTATGAGAAAACAGTTTTGTTGGTAAGAGTGAAGCTGCCATCCCATTGTAGAATAATCTCCAGTTTCTCACAGGAGTGGATGGTGATCAGGCAGTCAGGTAACCTCTGCAAAAACCTGAGAAAACTGCCTAAATGACAGTTGATTATGAGAGTCATATGCTTACACTGGCCCACGAGGTTATTTATATCATTTTGCCTTCTTTGTGCTTAGATTAATTCTGCCACTATTAACACACAGGAATTTTTATCCTCCTGTCAGTTTCAACTGATTCCCCACTTTATTTAACTAATGTTCCATTCTATAAAACCATTTCTCATTTGGTTTTTGCAATAAGCACTTTGTCTCCCTTGTCCTTAACTGGCATGCTAAGCAAAATAATATACAATAATTCTACCTCAACTTTGTATTCTCAACCTACTTGTACTGTATGTATATATATTTTCTGCTCCAATTCCCCTTTTTATCAGTCTTACCTTGCTTTGCCCCAAAATACTTGCTTGAACTTCATCACCTAATTCACAATATTGTGCAAAATTCACAATCAATATTGTGATTCAGTTACACATATATACATATTTTCAGATTATTTTCCATTATAGGTTATTATAAGATATTGGATATAGTTCCCTATGTTGTATAGTAAATCCCTTTTGTTTATCTATTTTATATAATAGTGTGTATATGTTAATCCCAACCTCTTAATTTTTTCCTCTCCCACTTGCCTTTCCCCTTTGGTAACCATAAATTGTTTTCTGTGTCTGATTTTATTTCTGTTCTGTATATAGGTTCATTTGTATTATTTTTTAGATTACACATTTAAGTGATATCATATGATATTTGTCCTTGTCTGAATTACTTCACTTAGTATAATAATTTCTAGGTCCTCACTTAAGCAAAAAAGAGGGAGAGAAAAGCCCTTGTCATAAGGGCCTGGGGGTAGTTCACAGAGTCAGAGGAAAAAGTTTTAGGGGTGCTGATGGTACAGAAAGAAGACTTCCCTAACAGAGTCAGGTGGAGTTTGCTCCATACATAGGTTCTTAGAAAAGTCAAGGTGAAGACTGAGCCTCAAAGGATGAACATATGTTTTCCAAGATAAAGCCATTTGAGAAGGGGAGATCATAAAAATAAACAGCATGAGCAAATGTAAGCAATTTTGGTATTACAAGATATAAAAATGGTATGCGTACATGCTAAGTCACTTCAGTCGTGTCTGACTCTTTGCAACGTCTTGGACTGTAGCCCACCAATCTCCTCTGTCCATGGGATTCTCCAGGCAAGGATATTGGAGTGGATTGCTGTGCACTACTCCAAGGGATCTTCCTGACCAAGGGATTGAACCTGCCTCTCTTATGTTTCCTGCATTGGCAGGAAGGTTCTTTACCACTCGTGCTACATGGGAAGCCCAAATACAGTATCAGTTCAGTTGCTCAGTTGTGTCTGACTCTTTGCAATCCCATGAATCACAGCACGCTAGGCCTCCCTGTCCATCACCAACTCCCAGAGTTTACTCAGACTCATGTCCATCAAGTCGGTGATGCCATCCAGCTGTCACATCCTCTGTTGTCCCCTTCTCCTCCTGTCCCCAATCCCTCCCAGCATTAGGGTCTTTTCCAATGAGTCAACTGTTCTCATGAGGTGGCCAAAGTACTGGAGTTTCAGCTTTAACATCAGTCTTTCCAATGAACACCAGGACTGATCTCCTTTAGAATGGACTGGTTGGATCTCCTTGCAGTCCAAGGGACTCTCAAGAGTTTTCTCCAACACCACAGTTCAAAAGCATCAATTCTTCATATAACAGGATGTAAATATAAAGGATGTAATATATCCAATCAAGCACTAGGACATGCCAGGAGATAAACTGGAGAAGTTGAAGGAGGGACTCGTTATATTATTATTTTGTTGTATTATTAATAGACTCTTTCTAGAGTCAGGTAGCTCTGTGGTAAAGAATCTACTGGCCAATGCAGGAAACACAGGTTTGATCCTTCCTTGGTTTGGGAAGATCCCCTGGTGGGGTACAGTTCATAGAGTTGAAAAGAGTTGGACACAACTGAGCACATATGAGCAATGAGAGTCAGGTAGCCAATAGGGGTCCACAGAAACGTTTACACTGGAGAGTGAAAAAGCCACATTAGTGCTATCAAAGGTGATTTTGAAGATGATGATACTGCAGGTGAAGAGAACAGTTAGGAGACTAGAAACTTCTCTGGGTGAGATGTGATGAAAACCTAAAATTGGGCAGTCACTGGAATGGAAAAGAAGGAAGACATTTTAAAAACACTTAAGAGGTAAAATCTTCAAGAATTTGGCAATTGCCCAAATAAGGAAATGAGACAGCAACTGGAAGAATAAAGTGACCAAATTTAAAATATAAAATATAGGAAGCACAATAAAGGACAGAAATGGTATGGACCTAACAGAAGCAGAAGATATTAATAAGAGGTGGCAACAATACACAGAAGAACTGTACAAGAAAGATCTTCATGACCCAGATAAGCACGATGGTGTGATCACTCACCTAGAGCCAGACATCCTGGAATGTGAAGTCAAGTGGGCCTTACGAACCATCACTACCAACAAAGCTAGTAGAGGTGATGGAATTCCAGCTGAATTATTCAAATCCTAAAAGATGATGCTGTGAAAGTGCTGCATTCAATATGCCAGCAAATTTGGAAAAGTCAACAGTGGCCAGAGGACTGGATAATGTCAGTTTTCATTCCAATCCCAAAGAAAAGCAATGCCAAAAAATGTTCAAACTACTGCACAGTTGCATTCATCTCACATGCTTGCAAAGTAATGCTCAAAATTCTCCAAGCCAGGCTTCAACAGTACATGAACCGTGAACTTCCAGATGTTCAAGCTGGTTTTAGAAAAGCCAGAGGAACCAGAGATCAAATTGCCAACATCTGTTGGATCACTGAAGAAGCAAGAGAGTTCCAGAAAAACATCTATTTCTGCTTTATTGACTATGCCAAAGCCTTTTACTATGTGGATCACAACAAACTGTGGAAAATTCTGAAAGAGATGGGAATACCAGACCACCTGACCTGCCTCCTGAGAAATCTGTATGTAGGTCAGGAAGAAACAGTTAGAACTGGACATGGAACAACAGACTGGTTCCAACTGGGAAAGGAGTACGTCAAGGCTGTTTATTGTCACTTCACTTATTTAACTTCTATGCAGGGTACATCATGCAAAATTCCAGGTTGGATAAAGCATTGATTGCTTTATCTCCCAGCAAAAGATTGCTGGGAGAAATATCACTAACTTCAGATATGCAGATGATACCACCCTTATGGCAGAAAGTGAAGAAGAACTAAAGAGCCGCTTGATAAAACTGAAAGAGGAGAGTGAAAAAGCTAACTTAAAACTCAGCATTCAGAAAACTGAGATCATGGCATCCAGTCCCATCAATTCATGGCAAATATATGGGGAAACAGTGGAAATAATGTCAGACTTTATTTTGGGGGCTCCAAAATCACTGCAGATGGTGACTGCAGCCATGAAATTAAAAGACGCTTACTCCTTGGAAGGAAAGTTATGACCAACCTAGATAGCATATTCAAAAGCAGAGACATTACTTTGCCAACAAAGGTCCGGCTAGTCAAGGCTATGGTTTTTCCAGTGGTCATGTATGGATGTGAGAGTTGGATTGTGAAGAAAGCTGAGCGCTAAAGAATTGATGCTTTTGAACTGTGGTGTTGGAGAAGACTCTTGAGAGTCCCCTTGGACTGCAAGGAGATCCAACCAGTCCATTCTGAAGGAGATCAGCCCTGGGATTTCTTTGGAGGGAGTGATGCTGAAGCTGAAACTCTAATACTTTGGCCACCTCATGCAAACAGTTGACTCACTGGAAAAGACCCTGATGCTGGGAGGGATTGGGGGCAGGAGGAGACGGTGACGACTTTGGATGAGATGGCTGGATGGCATCATCGACTCCATGGACATGAGTTTGAGTAAACTCCGGGAGTTGGTGATGGACAGGGAGGCCTGGCGTGTTGCAATTCATGGGGTCGCAAAGAGTCAGATACGACTGAGCGACCGAACTGAACTGAACTGAAAATCACTGCAGATGGTGACTGATGCCATTGCTCTTTGGAAGAAAAAATATGACCAACCTAGATAGCATATTAAAAAGCAGAGACGTTACTTTGCCAACTAATGTCCATGCAGTCAAAGCTATGGTTTTTCCAGTAGTCACATATAGATGTTAGAATTGGACTAAAGAGTGCTGAAGAATTGCTTTTGAACTGTGGTGTTGGGGAAGGCTTTTGAGATTCCCCTGGACTGCAAGGAGATCCAACCAGTTGATCCTAAAGGAAATCAATCATGAATATTCTTTGGAAGGACTGATGCTGAAGCTGAAACTCCAATACCTGGCCACCTCATGTGAAGAACTGACTCACTTGAAAAGATCCTGATCCTGGGAAAGATTGAAGGCGGGAGGAGAAGGGGACGATAGAGGATGAGATGGTTGGATGGCATCACTGACTCAATGGACATGAGTTTAAGTACACTCAGGGAGTTGGTAATGACAGGGAGGCCTGGTGTTCTGCAGTCCATGGGGTCGCAAAGAGTCAGACACGACTGAGCGACTGAACTGAACTGATAATTACTTTCCTCCTTAGTGTATGTCCTGTACACACTCTCACATACTCATCAGGATGCAGAAGGATCTGATTCATCAAGCTTTCCACATTTGGAACAAGAGACCAACGTCACTATATATAGACAAAGTTAAGTGAGTAAAATTTGTGTTCTCCCTCATTCAAACTCCATTTTACTCTTTAATTCATCTTTAAAATGTACTCTGAAGTGCTTACCAGATGGCCCTTTAAAGCATAACGAATTTCTTTCTTTAAAATTCTGTGGAACATAGGTTTGCATTTTATTATTTCCCTTCATCACTTTTTACACTGACCTCTGTTAACACTTTTTCAACTTCTTCATTTTAAATCATAATTATGTTTAACTACTGATCACTTACAGTGATCATCACTACATTACATTCAGCTACAGTGATGTAGCTGTAAGATCCTAGTGCCCAAAGATGTTTTATTCGCACTTTGATTTTGAATCATTTTTTGAACAAAACCATCCATTCCTATTTGTCTTTTTAGAGAGGTCTCAGAGTTGTCTATCCCCCTTTTTTCCCACTGCTGACTTTGTATTCTAGTCCTTTCTTACTTGGACCACTGAATTGCCTCCTAACTGGTCCCCTGACTGCAGACATGATCCCTTGTAATCCATCCTTCAGAACAGCAAATCTGATCATGGAATTTTCCTTTGCTTCCAGTTGCCTGTCTACAGCCTAGAGTCTAAATCCCTCCTGACAGTGTCTGACACTTGTCAAATTATGTGAGCTGTGATTACCTTTCAAGCCTTGTCTCTCCAACACAGAGTTCTGTTATAGTCACACAGAAGTGCCCACAGAGTCACCAAACATTCAATTTTCTCACGTTACAGAGGTTTGAACAGCAAGTTCCCTCTTATTAAAAACCTCGCTAGCCCTTCTCCCATTAGATTACTCATTACTTTTATTTCAAGAAGAATCTAAAAAAAAAGTAGTTCCTGCCAGGGAGGCTTTCCTCATCCAACCTAAAGCAGAGCGACAATACTGAGACTTATCTACCTCTGTCACAACTCAGCCCAGTTGTACATGAATATATCTGTCTGCTGCAGGCACTGGTTGTTTCTAGCGGAGACTCAGCACTAACCATCTTCTGTCGAGTCAATGGGGCTTTGTGAAAAAAGCACAACCAATAAAAATGAGGAGTTACTATACTTTCAAGTAGATAATCTAGTTTTTAATTGAAGCAATATCATTTCTTTGGTTCCAGGGTAGTAAACTCCTTAAAAACTTGTCCATCAACATACAGGGCTAACATTACTTTTTAAGACATTTGGGTATAGCAGGTATATTAAAAGAATCTTAAGTTTTAAGACTCTCTTAAGTTTTAAGATTATTTTGTATAAATATCAACTTCAATTTCACAAGTGTATTACTAGGTTTGATTTATCCTTCAGTCTCTCAGAGTTTAATGTCTTGACTCAAAAATGTTTATTTTGTAGGCATTTTGTATAAGTCTCTGTGCTAGACCTTGGGAATATCATAAATATTATTAATTTTAGAGGGTTATTTTAAAAATAGGCCACCAGATTTTTAAAGATCCCAGCAAAACCTTTAACAAATAAATGTCAGTTGTAATGTTGCTGTGGTTATAAATGTTAAGGAGAATGTGCTGGGGTTTTTGAGGATAAGTCATCAAGTGGAATGCATATATATATATATATATATATATATATATATAAAATTCAATAGCAAAGATGTCATAATAAAATGTGTAAGGTGAAGCCATGTTACTTTGTTACTGTCATTTAGTATTTCATACACCAATGACAGTTGTCTGGGCTTTAGAGAGCAATGCAAATTACAGAAATCACAATGGTATATTATTTAGTGGATAAGAAAGTATCTGCTTTTGATGATAACAGTTGAAAATTTCATTTGCTTGATACAAGAAAATACTCAAATGCAGAAGATGACTTGGGTAGATAGTAAAGCATTTTTTTAAAATAAAAGATTTAAACAGGCAAATGGCTTCTTTCCTACAATTGTACTATTTTAAAGAAAATAATAGAATACATTGATGTTTTTAGAAACTAACAGTCAAACAGTAAAGAAGCAGTGTGCACTTTCCTCAGAATATATTATCTCATGTCTGTGTTATTTTTTTATCTTTAAAATTGGTTTATTTAGGGAAAGTGCCACTTGGTTGAGCAAGGGCTACTTATGTGATATGTCAGTCTTTTTTTTTGGTCAGTTCTACTATTTGTTTTTTACTCAAATATAGGTGTTTTTTTGTTTTTTTTTTCTATAGAAAGTTACATAAATTTCCAAATGACTCTCTGGATCAAATAAATCAGAATGTTTCAATTAGAGAAAGTAACAAATAATCTAAATGGTGGAAAAATGAATTATCATCAATGAATTTTGCGTTTTCCAAAACTCTGAAATTTTCTTTTTGCTGGCTAAATGAATAAAATACTAAAACTACTTGGTAGTTTGAATTCTGCAGCATTTTTGTCCACAGAGATTTTGTATTTTATTGGTATCAGTTAAAGTTAGGTGTCTTAAATGTAAAAAGATTGCTGTATATAGCATTAGTGCTATGAGAATATATTTAGTGAGTATGTAAAATAGAGTACTTAGTTGTAGTAACTATTACTAAAAGCTTTCAAGAGAATGGATATTCATTACTATTTAGGTTAATAGTAGGAAGTTACTATTACTCATAACTTTTAGCAGAATGGATATTCATTACTATTCAGGGTAGTTTGTGCTAGGTTGCTTTAGTCATGTCTGAGTCTTTGCATTCCCAAAGACTGTAGCCCACTCCATGGACTCTAGCCCATCCCATGGACTGTAGCCCACCAGGCTCATCTGTCGATGGGATTTTGCAGTCAAGAATACTTGAGTGGGCTGCCATTTCCTTCTCCATGTGATTTTCCCAACCCAGTGATTGAACCCTTATCTCTTATATCTCCTGTATTGGCATTTGGGGTCTTTACCACTAGTGCCTGGAAAGCTCTAATAGAAGGAAGTTATTTGGGGATTCCCTGGTGGTACAGACAGTAAAAAAATCTGTCTGCAATGCAGGAGACTTGGGTTGGATCCCTGGGGTCACAAAGAGTCAGACATGACTGAGCAACTAATACTTCAAATCACTTTGGGAAGTTATTTATTGTAAACAATGCCATTTTTTCCCTCATACTTATTAATATGGTTTGATCACTATCCCTAATTTTTATTTCCTCATATATCAAGAGATTGAATCATTTTACATAATTTTATGACTTTGTCATAAAAAAATCAATTCTCCCATGGCCCAACTCTTTTTGCTTTGACCCAACATTTCATTTCCCCTAACCCTTAATAACCCAGGAGAAGGAAATGGCAACCCACTCCAGTATTCTTGCCTGGAGAATATCATGGACAGAGAAAGCCTGGCAGGCTACAGTCCATGGAATGGCAAAGAGTCAGACATGAGCACTAACACAGCCCTTAATAAAGTTACAGAGAAGAATCTACTGTCAACTCTTTATATCTGTCTCTTTGGTTCTTTTACATTCTTATTTCTCAAAGTAATTTTGTGTTGCCTTTAAAATTTATTTATATTTAAATTTTGGTATGTCAAGATTTAGTCTTCCCTCATCCTTCCAATATATTTATGTCACAATCATGGTAGAACTAATATTTGGCATGCACAGTAATGTGACTTATATTGCTCACTTCTGAGACCAGTGATTATTTCATGGAGTTCTTAAAGAATTTTTTTTCCCTAAAATTATTAATTACTTTGTTTTACAATTTGCTTAGCTTTCTATGTACCTATTCCTAAGTGTTCCCAAAATTTCCACGTGTATTAACCCCTCTGAAGGCCATTTTTCACTTAGCTAGATACTAACTCCTGTCAATTCCTTTCTTCTCCTTCCACACTAACACCTCACTCATCATCCACCTATAGTTAGAACTCTCAGTATTTGACCAGCTTTTTCCACGTATTCTCTCTGCCCACTGCATAACTACTGTCTTTAGAGTCTCCTCATTTCATCATTGATATCCCCACCATTCTTTTCTCTACCCTTCTTGTCTCTTGGTTCCCAAGTTGTGTGTGTGTGTGCATGTGGGGTGGTCAGCATATGCGTGAGTGTGGTTTATTCTCTATGTTGGTGGAACATATCTCCAAGTAACTTCCAGACAGGTAGCATGGAGACCTGAGAACTAGACATCCCAAACTGATTTATTCAACCCTTACACTTAATGGGTAGTTTGTGGATAGAATTTTAGTTTATATTCTCTTCTGCTTGGAATTTCAAGGGCATTATCCATGACTCTCTTTTATTTTAAGTGTCTATTATTGCTGTTGAGACACTGTATGAATTCTTATCCTTCTTCCTTTGTATGTAATATATTTTAACTATGTAAAATACATAGTTATGTATTTTAATGTATTATGTAATATATTTTAAACAACTATAAACTAGTTGTTAATAGAAACATTTGGAATCTTCTTTATATTTCTTGCTGTCTTGAGTACAGTAACTTTGTGGAAATTTTTAAAATCAGATAGAACAAGATTTAAAGTTGCTTTATAAGCTGCATAATGCCTATAATGTAATTGATATTAATTTTAGTTAACTGTCCATAATCAGCAACAATATTGATTATTTTCCTTTCCAATAATTGCAGACAGTTTTATAAATTTAAAATATTATTCATGCAAAAGTGCTCCAACCATTAATATTAAAAAAGGATGGAAAGTACAATGGGCAAAAGTCAGGAGATACTAGATTATATATCAGTAGATTTTAACCTTTGCCATTTAATTAGTTGATGCTCGATGAATGGTTTCATTGTTCTGGGTCTCTGTTTCTATAACTTTAAAGTGGAAATCATTATTCTATATTTACATCCCCTACTGTTTCATGAAAATGAATCAGAAAATGCATTCATGTTTTAAAGGCATTTAGAACAATGTAAAACTATGTATCTGTAGTATTTATATGTCTTTTTTGTTAATTTTCCACATCTATGCTAAGAGAATATTCTTGGTTTATATTCATTCACTACCCTTTACTATGTTTTAAAGTCCTTATTTTGATTCAAATGCCTCTCTCATAAATAAATCAGAGCACTAATTCCCAATGCAAGTATTTCAGGGACTTCTAGGCAATGAAGACATTTCCAGAAAATATTAAAAACTGCCATTACAGATATTAATTTCAGAAAGTCTAAAATGTTCTGGGCTTACATTTAGCAATTGCCAATTCTTTGATTTGTGCTTATGGCTAGGAAATGGTCAAGATATTTTAAAGAAATTTAATTCATTTCTAGTGGTCAGTTAATAACCTCCAGTGATGAATCTGTTTCAGGGAAAGACCCTGAATTATTTTTTATTTCAATAATAGACTGTTTTTAGAATATGCTTTCTATGTTAAATTCCCAGTGAGTAATCGAGGACTAGAAATCATTACCACTGAATTTTAAACTCAGGTGATTTAGGAAAGCATAATAAGGTCTAGGAAAGCCATCCTTCATGGAGAGGAGGCATTACTATACAAGGGATCACGTGAGAATTATTCTGGGAAGAAAAATGGTTTGAAACACTGTAATAAACGTAATCTTTTCAAAACAAACTGGAAAATGTAGGACCCCGAAAACATCTTTTCTGTTGGAATGCCAAAGGGAAAAAAAGAGAAGCCATTTTAGAAAACATGAGTTTAAAAGTCTTGGGAAAAAGCAGACCAGGAGTAATCACTTACAGGATACAGGAGATGATAGGGAGCACTGCAGGCAGACTCTTTACCAGCTGAGCTACCAGAGAAGCCCCAGGGACAATGACAGCTAGCATATACTGAGTATAAGCCAGTCACAGTACCAAGTACCTTAACTATTTCCATCAATCCTTGCAACACACACTCATGGTAGATACTATTCTTACTCTTACTTTTGTAGACTAGGAACCAGAGACTTGGAAAACTTGAGTAATTTGTCTAATACTATACATATAAAAATAGTTATGTTCACATTAACATTTAAAAATATATACCATGTCCATGAGTAAGAAAGTATTATATGTAAAGATGTCAATTTCCTCAAAACAGTATTTGAATTATAGTATAATTTCAACAAATATTCATGTGGAACTTTCTTTGCTTCTCAACAAAGAGTTTTTTTTTTTTTAATTGAAAAATGGCTAAAAGCAGTCTAATTTAGAAAAACCAAAAATAAAACAAGAATAACAACGAGACAGGCACTGACAGATACAAATAGAATGAAAGGTCAACAAAAGGTTCCATTAAGTCCATTACCAGACATAAATATTCTTGAAAACTCTGAATATGATTGTTATGGTATTTTATACTAGTTAAGAAAGGAAAGCTTATTACCTTATCACCTTATTACATGGATAAAAAATTTTACTTAATTCAATATTACCTTTCACACCACAAAAGAGCTAGGAGAAAACAGAAAGAATTATGTACCTAGTATCCTCCATGTGGAAAAAGAATATTCAAGCAAATGATTAAAGAAGAAATAAATAAAATTATACATTTGATCTCACATAGTTTGGAATATAAGTTTAGGAATAAAAGTCAGGGATTTAAATTGCCATATTAAAAGGCTTGGACACACCTTTTGTTCACATTTATGTTATGTTATTGAAGAGCAGAGACATTACTTTGTCAACAAAGGTTCGTCTAGTCAAGGCTATGGTTTTTCCTGTGGTCATGTATGGATGTGAGAGTTGGACTGTGAAGAAGGCTGAGTGCTGCAGAATTGATGCTTTTGAACTGTGGTGTTGGAGAAGACTCTTGAGAGTCCCTTGGACTGCAAGGAGATCCAACCAGTCCATTCTGAAGGAGATCAGCCCTGGGATTTCTTTGGAAGGAATGATGCTAAAGCTGAAACTCCAGTAATTTGGCCACCTCATGCGAAGAGTTGACTCGTTGGAAAAGACTCTGATGCTGGGAGGGATTGGGGGCAGGAGGAGAAGGGGACAACAGAGGATGAGATGGCTGGATGGCATCACTGACTTGACGGACGTGAGTCTGAGTGAACTCCGGGAGTTGGTGATGGACAGGGAGGCCTGGTGTGCTGCAATTCATGGGGTCACAAAGAGTCGGATACGACTGAGCGACTGAACTGAACTGATGTTACTCATACCCATGGATAGAACAACCAGGGATTGTGCTACAATCTAAGCTTCATCCCCAGTGCTTACCCTAGTGCCATTAACAACAGTATTTGCTGAGGGACTCTTTGGATGTCCTAGTAACATCTGCTACTCTGTTCTAGTTGGGGGTCTTTCAGAATGATTTTGTATTTTTGTCTCTGCAAGCTAATTTTTAAATAACCCAGTTGGACAAGGAAATGAAATTAAATGAAAATTTTACATAGAGCACTTGTATATTCTAATCTACAAACCCCTAGAGGGATAACTATCATTTACTCCATTTTCTTTTTCCTATTAGAGAAAATATTTGGAGAAAATAATTAAACAAAACAAAACACTTTTTTGAATGTGTTTATGAAAACAAGACAATGGTCAGGAACTCATTTCTGTTCTACACTTGCTTCATGGACTTTGCAAAATGTGTTCATACACCTAAGAAGGACTCATATTAATCACTGTTACAGTTACATGTAAAAGAGATACCTGTATAAAATAGACGAGATACCAGTTAAAATGAGATTTGCATTATTTCTATATAAACCCTTATGCTTAATAAAACTTCCAATATTAAATCAAGTCTTGATCTCTTTCCTAAACCCCTGCCCTTCCCCCACCACCACATCCTTAGGTTGACATCCTTAGGTGATGTGCTTTATATACTCAATTATTTGAAAATACTTGTGAGTAGAATTTAGTATATTACTAAAATAGTAGAGGTTTATTTGTGCTGGCCCATTGAAAATGAAAACTGAGTGATCAAATTCAGGCTTTCAAAGATACTTAAGAGAATAAGTAATTTATTAGGGTTATTTGTTCTTTAAATGCACGCAGCCGGGCAAATGAAGCCTCATACAGAGTTGAGATCCTAACGCCTCCTGCTAAAGCTTGTAACATCTGGTTTAGGAGAATAAATGGGTCATGTCAGTCATTATATGTAACGTACATGGATACCCACCAGCAAAGAATAACACAATTAGAAATTTAAGAAATGTGGCAAAGGGCCAAATTGTCTCTTTTGAGTGTATTGTAAGTTTTCAAGGTAAACTGGGGAAACACCAGTACAATTGGAAAGTCGAATTGATTTGATCTAAATCTTTAAAGTAGTCTTGCATAAGCTCTCCCAAGAAGTGCATATTTTATCTTGAGGAGTATCACTCTTTTTGATCGGATCTAAATGGCTTTGTCTTATATCCACTTCTAATTTAATAATAGCTACAATTTAAAGAATATTAGTCATGTGCCATACATGGTGCTTATTTGCTCTTTCCATTGTGCACTTACTTAAACTATGGGCATTCAATCATTCATTAGCAGAAACAGTTCACAAAAATTACTATTTTCCACTACAACTTAGATCAGAATTTCAGAACCTTTGATTGATCTTACATTCTGACACTGAATTAATCTCATTCTAGGATTAAAATTTATGAGTCAGTGTTGTACAGAAGATGAAACATTACTAGAAAAAATGACTAAGAGGAAAACAGATTTAAAAAAAATCAGAACTCATAACAAGTTGACTTGCTCAATAAGTAGTACTTAGAAATCAACATTAATATTAAAACAAAAACATACAAACACACAAATCTGTGTAGCATACAGATTCAACCAAAATCCAGGATAGTAAATTTTAACTTACCTTCAGTGTCTGCTAGTCCTATGCCTACTCCTGTCTGTTTTATAGGCTCTTGCCCATTCTGTCCCATCTTTCCTCTGTTTAGAAAGGAAATAAAAGTTTATATACTTAAATTATGATCTTAAATGCAAATGTGAAGTCTAAGTTTGAAAAAATAGAATGTGACATTATATATTCAGACCTGCAACAAATTACTTGAATGGCAAATATAAACATAATAACTGGATTCCCATCATGTTAATTTTAAAGTGGATATTTGTTCATTATTCCTATTTAGGCTAAACATTATACCTCAAAAGTCAGTGTTCTATTCATGGATTCATTTATCAAAGATCAGACTATCATGAAATCTTCTAATTTTGTTTTGGAATGGGGATTTTTTTTTTTTCCTTACCATTTTTAACTCAAGAAGGAGGGTTTTTTAGATCTACACTTTATTATGATGAGTTGTATAGATCTTTTGGTGAGAAGGGAAATTTTGAATTGAATAACTTAAAATAATATTGAAATAATATGGATGTTTATTTCTTTCAGATCCTTCCTGAGTGTAGCTTATTGGCTTTTGAGGTCATCCTGCTTGGTCTCTACTTCTGGCTCTACTACTTTATGCTGTCATTTAAGGTAAATCTACTTTATTTTGTGAAGACTATTTCTTCTTTTGTAATTTAAGGATAGTAACATGAGTTACCCTTTGGTTATGAGAAAATCACGTGGAAAATATATATATCAGCTTAGCACAGTGACTGAAACAGCATAATATTCAATATATATAAAGTGCTGATAGGTAGTTACATTCATAATGGCTTTAGAACTCAGCCAATGGCTGCAAACCATTTTTAGTTTTGGCCTTCAACTTCTTGGAAGGTCAAACAGATGAAAAACTCAGGAGACTTTGAGCCCTGTGAGTTCAGAATATTGATAATGTAACTGCCAAAAGACTATAGGCACTTCTTATTCCTTCAGAGAAAAAGTTACATGGCATACAAAAGATTCTGAAATTGCCCTTACATGTAGTTATATAAGATGTTCTAAAAAGACG
This sequence comes from Bubalus bubalis, assembly GCF_019923935.1. NCBI lineage: Eukaryota > Metazoa > Chordata > Mammalia > Artiodactyla > Bovidae > Bubalus > Bubalus bubalis. The sequence continues at coordinate 37,365,876 of NC_059164.1, read as the reverse complement.
GACTAAAAAGGTTTAAGTGTTTTAAAAAAAGGTGCTTGATCAAAGAAATGTCTTGATATTATACTTTCCAGACAATAATTCTAACACAGCAGTATTTACTAACAATTCATTTTTATTCTCACAAAAATATTTAATTTGCCCAACCAGCAAAAATGTAACCATACTTATTTCTTAAGAATCCAATTTTATCTTACTTGAAAATTGCTCTAAAGATCCTCTTATCATTTTACTGAAGTGGTTCTGTACATAATGAAAGAGGAACTGATGTAAATTCAACAATTATTTTACCTTGAAAGCCATTATATTGTTCCAATATAACAATGCTAGGTCAAAGTTTTAAGGACACATTTTTATTAATTGATATTGTGAAGGATAAAGTTAGAAATGTTAGAAATTATATATATATATATATCTATATATATCTGCATCTGAATATGGACAAAAGTCTTGATTAAGCAATGTATGAAACTTCAGCTTGTGTAATTACTTCAGTGAGATCACAACAAAGAATTGATAAGTTAAAAAAATTAACTTTGCTGTATCTGCTACTATTACCCAGGGAGAAAGCCTAATAGTAGCAATCTTACCTTTAGCAGTACCCTATATTAGTAGACAGCTAGCCAAAACACAACCTGTTATTGAGCCATACTCAGTTGAAAGTGAGAAACATTTTAGCAGTGCTAATCTAGTAGATCAGAGTGCTAAAAAATTACTATTCTATTCTATGCCAGACTTTAACAAAATAAGTATAATTTTTAGTAATTGTAACAAGAATTTTTTGGGTAATTTTTTATTTGGCCTTGAGGTTTAGATTTAATATTTTAATGATGCTATTCAGCTGCAGTACTTACTTTTATTGAAAACTGATTTTAAGATTTGGTATTTAGCCAAAATATATATTAGGTGCATTTCTAAGATTATACAGAAAACTTGCAGCACTGCGAAAGCTAAATGAAGTACAAAGGAAATATAACTGTTGGTCATATAAAGGATGCAATTGTTTTGAATTCCCAATAAATAACCTTCAGTTCGGAACATTCTGACTGCACAAATGATAATGTTTATTTGTTAAACAATCACCAAGTAGTTATTGAACATTTACGCTAGCCCAAGCAATAATTGTGTTAGATACAAAGGGAGATAAAAGAACCACCAAATACTGATTCTTATATATCTCCTGTAATGCTTTAGAAAAAAGAACTTTCTTTGTGCTCATATGGCAAAACAATAGCTTCCTAGGCACTTTTAAAAGCTTTTGATTTACAAAAGAAACAGGAAAATGGGGAAAAAAAATTGAAATGTGGTCTGTAAGTAAAAAAACAATCCACTTTAGACATCCAGATATTGAGGAAATAATGTACTTTATGCTCTGAAGTTATAATTTTGTCATCAGTGTTAAATTATGTATCTTGAAAGGTACAGATAAATTGGAAGTCATGTGTGGTGCAAAACCTTTACTGACATATGATATTCACAGCTTGGAGACAGGAATGCAATGACTTTACGGAAATTCTCTTCTGTTAAATTGGATCATCCATGTGTGGACCTACGAGATGGTACCCCTTTTAGAAATCATTGCCAATAAAAATGAACTGATTAAATACAAATAAGTCCATTGAATCCACAATCTACATCTTAAAAAAGTAGATGGATAGATAATCCAATACTGAGTCAAGTAGGAAAAACATATCCTGAAAATCACAAAATAAACATATTTTTCCACTGTACAAATCTATTTTACCCTATTATTTTGCTTTTATAAACTTTAGCCATCATCTAAATATTAGAGCTCTTCTGGGGATCAAAAGGAAAGATTTGAAAAAACCTTGACATTAAAACAAAGAGAAGTAAAAAGATTTCACTCAACAGAGAAAATTTAATAAGGGCCCAGGCCAGTGGTTCACAAACTCACTCTGTAAAGGGCCAGATAATGAAGGATTTGAATGGTCTCTGCTGCAATCACACAATTCTGCCCCTAGAGCACAGACAATATTAGGTAACACATAAGCAAGCTGGTGGGGCCATATTCCAATGAAAATTAACATATGGACACAAATTTCAAATTCACACAATTATCATGTATCACAAAATGCTATTCTTCTGGGCTTTTGGGAAACATTTAAAAATGCAAAAGCCATTTTTAGTTCTTCCCAGACCTTACAAAACCAGGCAATGGGCTAGATTCACCCTGGCCTAGATCCTGGAGCTGTGGCCCAATGGCATTTTTGAAAACTTAACTAGTTATTGGAGAAAGTCAGGGAGTTTAGATTTTGATATTGGAATAGAGATAACATATTTATCTTGGATTTATCTTGGATGCTACTAAATTTTGCCACCAATATGACTAAAACCATTCTAACACATTCTAAATACAATCTGCTCTAGTTTTGCATTTTATTTGCAATATGATTTTCTCGAGGCTTAACATTTTATAAATGAACTTTATTCCAAGAGTATCTATTTGGGGACCTATATACAGCTTATTACTTGTTCTAGAAAATATGGTTCCACTTCAAAATATTCCATTTTAATGGTAGGAGAATTTATAGTTGAAAAGTTATTAGTAGTCCAATGTGTTTTCTATTTCAAATATATGAGCTCTTTATATATATTTAAATGTCTCCTGATTCAAAATAAATTAATCTATACATTATATGATTAAAGCATCCACATACTACTGCTGCTGAACTTCCTCCAGCATCAGTTCAGTCCAGTTCAGTCGCTCAGTCATGTCCGACTCTTTGCGACTCCATGGACATCTAAATTATTATTTTAGCACTGTTTTCTATTAAATATTGAATGTACTGATTAAGTAGTCCTGGTAGTGACCAGCATTCATCCTTAGAATTCACTAAAGTAATCCAGTCTTTCCTGAATAGTCTATTTTTCTGTTGGCGCAGAGTGGAAGTGCTTCAGAGACACTGACTCAAACTTGGATAATTATCTAGTTATTTCCCTTTCATTGGTAAGAAAAGCTTACTCATGATGCTGTTAACTTTGTAGTGGAATAAAAAGAGAGCCACTTACATCCTTGGAATAGGAAATAGATTAGTCTCCCCTGCAGTGCTGCTGCTTCCTTCACTGTCCACGCTATACCCACTGCCAAAGCTGCTGCCCGAGGAGCCAGTGGACACGGAGCTTTCTGCAGGCCGGTGATTGGTGGGCTTGGCTGCATGGTGTGGGAAGAGTCAATGCCACAGTCAATCAATGAAAAGCCAACTGATCTCCAAATGCAACTTAAACGTTTTTCTTCATTTACATTATAAAGAAACAGCTCTGGCAAAAACTCTGCATTTCTTAACCTGCCTTTCATTCTCTTTTCTTTAACCAATAACTTTCAGTGGCAACACTAAAAGCCCTTGATTGTTTTTGCTGGACAAAAAAGAAAAACAAAATCACTTCTAGGGATAAACCATCAGAGTTTTAGACTGAGTTAAATATTATTTGTTGTGATTTATTTGTACTGTATTACAATAATAATATGGCAAGCAAATAAGAACTGTGGCTATTTCATAGAGAAAAGACTTTAGGAAGACTTGGGTAGATAGAAGTAAAAGAATACATGAAAATTGCTTCAATATTTTCCATATTAATAACCAATAATTTAAGAAGTCAAGGTGCAAAATAGAATAGATCATTTCAGGAAATGATTAAAAATTCTGGACTTGTTTGTATGTAGCTCTACCAACTGCCTCCAGCAGGTTTTAAAATTTGAAGATATTTGTTTCCCCTTAGTCATGTCCTAGTTTATGAGTGGGAGTTGTTTTAAATAACCCATGAGTTTGATTTTTGAACATAAGAATGCATATTCCCATAGAAGAATTATGAATCTGTATTATAAATTATGCAATAAGTGAATGGTAATGTTAGCAGAGTTCTAGATTAGAGATTTGGGAGGAAATTTTGATGCCAAAGAAATGAAGAGTAACAAAGAGTTTCCTCTTTTTTGTGGGGGTTGGGGAGATGCTCTAGGCAGATTTTTGAAACTATCGTTTTTCTTCTGCTGTGTGGTCAGAGTTTAAGGAGTGTGAGCTTTGATCTCACAGAATATGGTTTTGAATTCCCAATCCTGCTGAAGTAACTCTAGAAAGTCAGTTTCCTCATTTGAAAATAATGGAGTCAATAAAGCCTCCCTCATAAGATGATGGTAATCAGGAGGGAGATAAAGCTGGAATACAGTAACCCACACTTTGTACGGTGATTTTCTTTGCTATACCCGTCAGACCTCTTCTTCAGGGCTTTATCATCAATGGCTGTTTCCCAGTCTTTGAGAGTATCTGCTGCTACTGCTGCTAAGTCGCTTCAGTCATGTCCGACTCTGTGCGACCCCATGGACTGCAGCCTACCAGACTCCTCCGCCCATGGAATTTTCCAGGCAAGAGTACTGGAGTGGGTTGCCATTGCCTTCTCCTGTAACTGCATAGTGATACACCAATTCAACTTACTGCTATGGGGGAAAAACACCGTTTAAAAGAGACATGAAGACAAAGCACAAACCCGACTAAGGGGACACATGCTGTGGACCATAGCACTGCTATGACCAGAGCAAGTGGGAGTATCTGGTCCCTGACAATGAATTCACCTTGATTCTCTTCTAATTTTAGATGTACTTTAAGCTGCAAAACTATTTAGATTCTCTCTCCTCCATAAATACTCTTCTACTGTTTAGTCAGGAGTTTCTTAAGCAGTTGGATTGGATCCACACCACTTGGTAGAATTGATAATCTTTTAATGATTTTATATTATCAACATTTTTCTTAAAGAAATGTACAAAAGCACAGCGGCAATCTGGCGGGGCTTTAAGCAGTATACCCCGCCAAAAAACAGAAAACATAGATGCTGTGAAGGAAATCATTTGAGGGCAGGAAACTCTATCAGATTAGCTAGGATCAAGTCTTTCAAAGGTTTTAAGTTTTTTTCCCACTTCTTCCTTTCCATTTCTGAACAACCAGTTTCTCTAAAGCCACCAGAAATGTTCATACCATCTATTTTAGTGATAGTAGGATTCTTTTTCCAGAATAGAGAAGGAAAAAATATTTGATAATTAGTCAGTTGAATGGCAGGTGTGTATTAAATTGGGAATAGCTAGTTAGAAAAGTTCCTGAATGCTGTTAAGTAACCAGCCACCAGTGAATTAAGAGTAACACATAGGACTAGATTTCCAGGAAAAGAATACTAATCATAATGTTTGCTTAATATTCTCTTTGACTTATGTAGAAGAAATCTAACTAATGTGTTAAAGACTTTTTAAAAAGATAAAGTTATAAAATGCAAGGGTAATATGACATAAAATTATGAACACAATAAAATAGATTAAACTGTATAATAAACTGCATAGTGAATCAGACAAGTCAATGGATTATAAACAAGGAAAAGCTATCACACTTTTTGATTGTCAATAGATAATTTAACTAACTAGATTGTTAATATTTTTAGTATGATACTGAATGTAAGAAAGTGATTTCATCAACTGGAAAATCTCAATATATTATTTTCAAAGACAAACCTTAATTATTAGACATTATTTTTAAAATAAATTTACTAATTTAAAACTTTTTTTTTTAATCCCTGAGCAATCTCACAAATCTCACAATACATCAAAATACCTAATGATGGCTTATTATTTACATTTCAAAATATCTAATCTTTTCTCTGGCAAACTTTGATTTTTACCTGATGCAGTTTCTAGCTCTAGTCCTCTTCTGGGATATTTGAGAAATGTGAACAGAATGTAAAACAATATAATCACAGGAAAGGAAAAAGGCTAGAAATAAATTTAAGGAAACAGTTTTTTCATATTGCCTAGGCAAATGGAAATTTCATGTGGAAAACCTATTAAAGTATTGCCAATATTTTAAGTGCAAACCAGTAATATTTAAACAAAGAAAACTAAATATAGGGAACATATACAAATTTCAGAATAAGTCTAAGTCCACCTTTGTAAAATGAAATTACACGTAAAGTTAAATCTAAAAAAATTTTGGGTATTTAGGTGAATAACTCAAATGAATCTATATGTTTGGCATTATTTAATAAAACATCTGTGCATGACTGTATTTTTTTCTTAACCTGATATGTAGAGATAGCTTGACATTTAGTTTCTGAAAATGAATTCGATTATAATGCAGAATATATCTTCCTTGTACAGGGCTATATCTATATTGCATAAAAAGAGGTTAAAAATATAGAAATGCAGTTTTGATAAGCTGGTGCTAAGAGTCCAAATATTTTAATAGTTCCTTTTCAGTTACTTGAAACAACACATCTATTTACTAATTTTCTTTAATTGAATCAGCTCCCACATAAGAAACCATCAATTACATTAAACTGAACTAAATCTGTATTTCTGCAAACCTCCAACAGTAAGTCCTAAAAGCAATGAATTAAAGTGCTTTAAGGACTTTCTATTAGAGACCAGATTATAATTTCAAGATATCTCATGATTTCAGTGAAATTCTTTAGTTTTCATTATCAAATCTGTTTCATTTAATTTATCGTCTGTTGTTTTCCACACGTACCTCCCATGACTTTCCTTTGTATACTCTTCATTGAAGCCCATTCAGACCAATCACTTTGAATCTCTATGATTTGGTTTTTGTTCTCCTGAGCTCTAGCCAAGTCTCTTTCCAATTTTGTTATACCTTCCTCTGACCCTGTCATTTTCTCTATCTAAATGATACTCATCTGGAAAGGTTCAGTTCAGATAGAACCTGTTTCATACATTTCCCTCATCTTTATAATCAGAAGTGAACTCTCCTATATCTAGACTCTCACAGCACATACTTTGTATACCTTTAACAGCAATAATCACTTTCTATATTTAATTATAGTTGTTAGATTCATGTGGTTATTGGAAGCAGAACCTACCTATGTTTGTTCCATGGTAGCCTTCTTAAAAGCTTAATCCTGGAACTATGCTGAAGCAATATTTAATAAATTGATAGTAAAAATTATAATAATGATAATTATATTAATAATTCTTTCCTTTAACCAAACAACTTAAAATATCTGAGTGATATAGAAGATTTCTCACTTTTTAAAAATCTAGTTCTGTGTTGATACAAATCAAAAATATCAGAAACACCACAGTATATATATGTGTGTGTATATATATTTACCCCATATTCTTTGTCAATGAAACTTTGGGTAATCTATTTTTTTTTTGGTTAACTTTTAAAATCAGAGATTCAACTTTAATCTGTCAAACTGTATAGAAAAATGTGATCACTTGATCAGATGTTTTGTCATCCCAAATACCCCCAAACTGGTTTGATTAAAAGAAATATTTAATGATAACACATGAAACATTGGAGAGCATAGCCTTGTGAATTCATAACAGACCATGAATATTATATATATACACACACATATATATACATACATATATATATTTCTAAACTGGAGTGAAAGAATAATACATATGGTAACATTCCATGGGAGGTACTAGAGGGTGACCTTAAGATGACTGCAACTCTTGGTGTACAGACAGGAGGTAAGCTCTGGTTTATATTTCAGTATAATGTCTCTCTACATTTCTTGTAGAAAATAATACTTGAAAACAGTAAAACTAAATATGATTTTTCATACTTTTATGATTTCAAAATTAACAATTAAAAAAATCTCTTCTTCATTCTTCCAACTCTTAACAGAATTTCAGAAATCATATATTATGCATCTGTGTATTACATATGAAAATATTTATTTTACATTCAATTTGAGACTTTTTTAATAAGAAAAATGTTTTTGGAGCCATTTTCTTAATGAATTACATTTTGGGAGGCCTATTTTCTTTTTGAATTTTTACTTGTATTTGCAAAAGCCAACTAGTAAAAAGAGTGTATCAAATAAGTATCTGATGGTATAAGTCTACTTCTAGGGAGGGGGTTTCTATATACACTGCTGCTGCTGCTAAGTCTAGAAGAATAAATACTAGCATGTTGAATCATTTTGGGACTCATTTATTGAGGGGGGCATTTCAGGTAAATTAATTTTATCTTCTGTGAGGCAATGCAATCTGTTTTGAATTATTCTCTGACCTCTTCACTGTCTGTGGCTGCTACGTGGTCAGACATCATTCTGTTTGATTGCTCCTCTGTGGCTAACCTTTATTAAATAGGGTAGTGTCTCTTTGACTGCCCATGTGTCTTCAATTAGCTTGCTCTGTTGATTTGCCCCTCTACTATATACACATCTTTTAAAAAATGCAGAACTATCACTGTACCTACCACATGATGGCAGCACCGTGTTCAAAGTGTCAGATCAAAATTGTGGGTGACTTTATAATTGCACAATCATGGACTCTAAAGTTAACTAGTTCCAGAACCATCATCTTGTTGATAGAAAAACTAAGACCCTCCCCTTTTTTTTTTTAAAGTTTAAAGTTTAAGTGATTTTTTCCAGGTCACACATTCATTAATGAAAGAGAATCAAGACTAATTAAAATTAATGAAAGTGCTCATCCAGTTTTCTATAATACTGAATTTCTCAAATTAAGGGTTGTCTATTATAGAATTCAGTGCGTGGAATGTATGAAGCCTGTGCTATTCTTTCATTGATTTTAAATCCCTGGTCTAGCTCAAAGGTGTTTCTAAATACTTTAGGAGTAATTTATTATGTAGGTAAGCCTATAATTTCCTATTATATATATTATTATTATATTCCTATATGCAGTATATTATCTTCATAGATACAGTGTATAGGGCTTTAGGATCAATTGTTTGGAATTAAGATAAATCAATCAATAATTCTTTTATTTCAATAGTATAATGATGGAACTGAAATAACTGCCTATTGCTGAAATTATATACTTATAGCATGCATTTTCTTTGTTGTTCTTTAGCTAGTATTATATTTACATTAGTGACCTTTTCTACTTTATCTCCTTCATCTTTCACTCTATTTATCTATCTATTATTATTGTTGCTTTTGTGTTATTTTTACCAAAGAGATCTTGCGGCTTTATCACATTTGCTGATTGGATTTGGATGGAGACCAAATGTCAGATTTTAATTTCCACTGTTACCAGCATTAGTGGTAGGTTTTCCCTTGAATTATGTCCAGTAACATCTTTAGGTTTTACTACCATCCAGGAGTATTAATTTAAGAAGAGATATTGCATCTTATAAGGACTTAGAAATGTAATATGCTTTTTTCCTGCTTACCTTCAATATATTCATTATCCAATTAGGGAAAATTTAAAAGAAGACACTAGAAAAACGGCATAGGTGGCTTCAATACAATTATCTGTATTTGTAACCTCCAAACTGTAATTCTTTACATTTGTTACCTTCAAATTATAAGTTTTCACAAATAAAAGCATTTAAAATAGACACCTCTAATTTCTATATTGGTCATTTGTAAACTCTTGGATAAGGGCAGTGGAAGGATGTCACTGCAATATTTTCTAAACGAAAAATTATTGGTGATTTTATTACTTCTCTCTCAGGGTTGCTGAAGATAAAATTAACACTAACACTGGGTTTGGTCCTTCAGAAATATATATGTATGCATATATCAGAAAGTTATAACAAGCTTATAAAAATCAAAATACGTCCCTTAAAATATTCCGTATTATTCACATAGTAGCTTCTTTCAGACAGGGAGATGATGTGAATCCTCTGTTCTTTCTTCAGAAAGATACTAAAGCTTTTAATCCTGCTTGCACTCTTCCCTCTCCATATGGTCCATATTGTTCCTGTATTTATGCTATAATGTTGCCTTTTAGTGTGCCTTACTTTCTAAAGGTGTTTTTGGTTAAGAACATGTTTTGGAAGAAACTTCTTAAAGTTTAATTGTGGATCAAAATTTCAGATTAAGTAATGGATAAATGTTTGATTAAAACATCACTAAAGTTAATTCATCTTATCTTAAATAAATTTAGTTTATAATTCCAGCTATGTCCAAACAAAATTAACACAGAATTTATCAAGGACCAAGTTTTTGTGCTAAAAAATGCTAACACAATTAAGATCTTTACCCTTAAATAACACAATACAAATCTTTAAAAGATTCATAGCAAGGAGAATCATATATGAAAGAAAAAATATTCAAGGGCATCAATTTTTCATGGGCAACTCTATTTTACAATATTCTCTTTTGAAACTTAAATATCCTCTCTCTTGCAGTTTGCTTGCAAAAGTAATTACATAGTCACTTTTGAAAAATGTTCTTCATAATCCTGAAACTGATCACTAAGATCATGAATACTTGGATAACAAGGATGTTATTCTTAAATAGAATCCAAATATTTTGATTTATATAAAAATCCTGCCCAAAGGAGACATTTCCAGTACAAACAAATAGAAATTAATAATAGCATACTGATTTATATGGCTAATGCTACAACAAACCCTCAGCATTATTTTTCACGATCATTCAAATATAGGCAGTGGCCATAAAGAGGGATCTGGACAACTATCTGATAAATACATGTCCAGTCCCATGGAATCTAAAGTCTTTAATTAATTCCATTAATATTCCTACCTTCTCCAAATAGATTGTTTTCTCTCCTCCTATAGTTGGTTGTGTGTTAAGTTGCTTCAGTCACGCCTGACTTTTTGTGACCCTGTGGACTATAGCCTGCCAGGCTCCTCTGTCCATGGGATTCTCCAGGCAAAAATACTGGAGTGGGTTGCCATTTCCTCCTCCAGGGGATCTTCCTAACCCAGGGATCGAACCTGTGTCTCTTACTTCTCCTGCATTGGCAGGTGGGTTCTTTACCACTAGTGCCACCTGGGAAGCCAGTAAACTGTAAAGATCATGAGAGAGAACCAGACCAGAACAAAACAATATTCTATTTCCAGATATTTATTTCTACAAATACTATTGTCTCGTTACAAACAAACTTAAATTGACTAACTGCATTGTTCTTCAATTTAAGATAGAGAAAACTCATGCTTTTGTCATTCTTAAAATTCTCCCACATATCTTTAATTGGTTATTCAATAAATATTACTCCAATGGGAGATTCATGGGACAGTGATTTTTATCTATTGTGTTCACTAAAAATCACTAACACTTTGAAGAGTTTCTGAAACATGCTATTAATTAAAAAAAAATGTGTGTATGAATGAGAATAAATGATGAGCAACAAATCTGAGTAACCCAGATAGTATTTTCTATAAATGATAAATATATATTTTCAGAATTCCCTTTTTAGATTTAATTATTTAAAAAAAAAAACTGAGTTATATCCTTAAGGGTTAAGGATTAGGTAAGGGTTAGGAAACTCAAGTTTTACTTAAATTTGAATCAAAGTGATTATCTTCAATGTTTCTATTGTTATTTAATGCCCCAAATTAATTTTCAATGTGTAGAACTACTGATATAGATGATACAATAGAAGATAAAAGAAACTACTTATAAATGATTTTTTTCCAATGTTTATCAAAATAAGGACACAAAATAAAATGTATTTACCTTTACAATACTCTGACTCTTAGTCTAGAAACAACTTGATTAAAGTTGATAGATAACTTATCAGTCAAACTTCAAAATTATATGGGCATATATAATCATAATTTAATCTAAATCATGCCCAATAAATTAATTAAGATAAAATAAAAAATAGTCAATCTTAAATTATAAATTAACATTAATGAGCAAGGAAAGTAAGGGTTCTGAAATGCACTATAAGAGATATAAGGCATAGAAAACTTAGAGTCAAATATGATAATTATATCTTGTGAGAAACTTCTAATTATCCTACTTTCTTGACCATTGGAAAAATTAGGATTATGCCCATGTATAGAGCAGTGGCTCTTAAACATTTTGGTCTCAAGATCACTTTTACATTCTTAAACATTACTGAATTTCTCAAAGAACTCTGTTTTATGTGAGTTATATCTATCAATATTTATCATATTCAAAATTAAGAAAAGTTTAACATAAACAGTTGAGAAATACATTTTCCATTAGCCATCAACGCATTGATATTGTGCCTTGTCATGGAAATGTAGGAAAAGTTCATGCATATTACAAAAAGAATGAGAGTGAAAAAGGCAAGTAACATCTTAATAGTCTTAAGAATTTTTTGATCTTGTAGAGTCCTGAAAAGATCTCTGGAATATCTAGTGATCAATGGACACACTGAGAATTACTGGTCTAGATCTATAGTGATGCAAATGAAGTATGAACTGTGAAAATGAAAGAAACAAAGCAGTTAGCACAAGCCTTCTTCAACAATCATCTTAAACCAGTATACCCATGACAATCATTCTATGGTGACTTTTAATTTTACTTTCTATACTAAAAAACATCAAGTTGTATCACCTTATTTGAAAAGATTTATTATTATTGATATTTTCATCCTTTTAATTTCTCTAAACTTTTGCAGAATTTGTTCACCCAGAACTTCACAGCTTTAGAGGAATAAGGTCTGAGTTAAATACTATATCTGTCATAAAAATGTGCTTGTCTCTTCTAGTTCTTTTTTTTTTTTAAAAAAAAAACATCTACTTTATGTTACACAGAAACCCAGAGTAAATAATGAAATTTGGCAGGCATAAAATAATGCAAATTCTTCCCCAGATGGATTTCCTCTACATAAAGTCTCTTCAGTTTTCTTGTACATTAATAGTTGGATGGAGCCAAAGTAGCTATTTAAGAAATGTCAGTAGCAATGACAATGCTTCACAACAAAAGTATAGAAAGAATATATAAATTGCTACACAGAAAGAAATTTGACTTGTTCAGTATTAAAAAATACACTTTCTCTCCCTCTTTAGATTCCAAGCTCATTTCACATAGTCAGATATGACCTGTCTGTGTAACTGAATAACTTTGCTGTATACCAGAAACTAACAGAACATTGTAAATTAATTATACTTCAAAATTTTTTAAATAAAAATAAAAGCTATAAGAACTCTGAAAAAAAAATTACCTGTAAGAACTTTAAAAAATGCAGTTTTTAGTTTGAAATGTCTCAATGAGAAAAAGTTGATTTTGCTTCTGTGTTGAGAATAAAGCAAAATTTATTCTATTGTCTTTCTCATGTTTAAAAATAGACACCTACCTCCTAACTTTCATCAAACATTTTCTTCTTAAAAGTTTATCTGTTCTTGATTGATTTGTAATATTATTTTGATTTGTTTCTGTTCAAATTATCAACTAACTTATTTTTCAGTATTTTAAAACACATTGAGGTATAAAGCTATGGTTATATCTACATTATTCCTAATTATGCATGTAAAAACCTCAATACCCCAATCAAATATTGCTGATATGTTTTCATTTAATATCCAAAAGTGTTTATTTGGTACCTCAATAACTGAAATATATATTTACACATTCAACAAAGTAATAAAATAAAAAAGGCTACTTTTTACAGTCTGACTCATTATATGTAAAGATTCCTTCCCCCTATCCCATCCTCATTTCCCTCTCCTCCCCAAAGATTATCCTGCATAACAAGAATGGGTGGAATATCATGTTTTATATAATATACTCAGATGAAAAGTGGAAAAAAAATCAAGTATCAAGTAATTCATGGATAGATATCTGGAATTAGGCAACATTGGTAAGTAGCTACCTAGTGCCTTTGGCATTCCTCTGCCTCTCCCCTGGTTCCACGACGCCTCCTACCTACCCGGGTAATATGTTCCCAGCCCCAAGCTCAGATTGTACCCTCTGTTCAGGATCTCGTACTGTGTTCCCATCAGCCTTCTCATGCTCCATGCTTCTCATTTCTTTCCTCCATCAGCATTTACTTGCCTGTCTCATTTCCTCAGGGTCCTGTTCTCTGCTGGTAATTTGATAAATTACCCTTTTTGAAAATAAATTTGCTCAAACCTAAAGTAAAATAATTTGCATTTAAAAAACTTAGGTTAACTTTGTTAAAAGACATGTCATAAATAGCATTTAAAGGACTTTGGCATGTTAAAAATTAGGCCTTTCTCTTCTTGAATCATATGTTAATAGTCCTGCTCAATCAAACAGGCCCATAGTTAGATCATGTGACAAAGGCACCACAATGCTGAAGCCAAGTTTGATACTTAGGCCAGTTGATCTTACTATTCATTCTGATGAAATGAACATGTAAGTCCTCGGTATGAACCAGTAATTCTTTACATGGATGTCTTGATGAACTCATGGCTGCTACCAGAAAAAAGCAAAAGTATGCAGTGATGACAGGTCAGTGAATTCACCTTTGGTAAGGAAGGTCCATCCACAAGAGGCAGCGTCATATGATCAGAGCTATATATTTACTGTCTGTGACTCTGCAAGTACAGCAGAGATACTTCTGGCAATAAATGTTAACAGAGTTTTGAAAATGCATAATCAATCATTCTAAGAAAATATGGAAAACTCTTAAAAAACACAAAGCTTTAGAACATTTTGATTTTCACAAACAACAACAAAAGAAAACCCTTGCCCCAAGAGAAATAGGCCGAAAAATTTGAAAGCTGAAATCTAATTTGATTCTCTTCGATTTCTATTGGCTACTTACTTGCTGTGTTCATATCAGTACAGTTTGTTTTCTTTTCACTTTATACTATCCCAAGTTTTATTTTTAAAGCTCTTCTCTTCTGCCTTTCTTTCTTATTTTTGCATAAACACAGTAAACTGAAGAATATAAAGTCTGTTTTTATTAACCTCTTGCATACATTCCAGATGATTTCACCTCCAAATGATCTCATTCTGATTTCTTTTCTGATCTTCACTTTCCTTTTGGACCCTTTCCTTTCCAGAAACACAGAATGCCAAATTCCTTCTGACCAAAAGTGACCATCTACTTCTGGCCAGAACAGAATGGACCACTGATCGGCTGCTGCCCTTGTAACCAACACTTCCCTCCACTCCCAGCGCCCACCCTGTTTCCCAACCCAGCCGCCCACTACCACTTGCCCAAGACAGCAGGTCTCAAAGAGAGGTGGCTTAGTCAGAGTTCACCATGGCAACAAGGAAAGGAAACTCTTCTTTGACAGGTACTGCAAAGGAGCCTTATGGAAAGTGGAGTTTCCAGCAGCGGTCTGTGGAAGTAGCTTCAGGCTTTTCTCCTGAATTCAGCCACAGCAAGGGACCCTCAATCATAGTTCCCTCACACAACTCAGTCAATGATTTCTCTTCTCAGCTAGCGTCTCCAAGCTGTCCCAGCAGTTCTTACTGCCCAAGGTGGAGAGATATTTCTACCCATCCTTTATCAGTGTTGCTAAACTTCAGGCTCACTTAAAAATCTCAGCATCAAACAAAAATAGCTCAGGAATTAAAAAATATCCCTACAATGTAATATATTCAATAGAAACTAAAGTTAATTTTCAAGGTTTTAAGAATTTTTGTTTTAGTTTTGGTATGGTTTTAAAAAACAACCTATTTTTAAAACTCTCTTCCCAGGTTGGTGTTACCTTCTAAAATGGCCAGGCCTGTATTCAACCAAACCAACTGGCTTGGAAAAAAAACATCTCCAGGGATTTCTAAATACAAACAGAGAGTTGTTTAGGTATCAGGATGAGCTGGCACAATCTGTCTAGTCCTTCCTTTCAGGTTTCCTAGCATGCAACTAAACCCCGGAGGGAGAGAAAAAGTTCCTTCTGGCTCACTCTGTAGTTCATACTTGACCCATATTTTATGCTACTTCAAGCGGAAATCTGCTGAGAAGCTCACAAAAAATATGTGAAAAGCTCTTTAGGGACAATTTCGCCACCCTTGATAGAAATGACTACAGATGTGCACACAGCCTCCTCTGCAGAGACTGCTTACTGCTGCACTCGGCTTGTGCAGTGAGAAGGTTTTATTTTCCTGGTTGGTGGCAGCTTAATTATCAGCCTTCAGAAAAGAGGATCAAGTAGGTAAGCAAGTCTAAATTGTATTCCGCCATCATTTCTAGCAACCTCTAATCACTGGTAAGGACTTGAGTGTAAATAGAAAATAAACAAATGACCATGGTTTTTAGTGAAATCAGGAGAGTGGATTTCAAAGGAGCCAATGTATTTAAAAAGCAAAAGCTTAGGCACAGTTATAAGACCAGGGTTAGATTGCCGATTCTGACAATTTCTAGCCAAGTGCTCTTTATCAGTTATGTCGCCCCCTGACTCTCCAACGGCTCACTCAGAAAACAGAAATGAGAATATCTGCAATGAATTCCTCATCTACTAGGCGTGATAAAATGAGAAAAATGGGTGATGAAGCACTTTTTATGTGAAGAACTACTGCAAATATATGAGAATATTCATTCGAGCATTATTCAAAGAAAGAGAAACACGTTTTGCTAAAAATTTTAAAACCCGTGTCTAAAAAAAACCCTCAAAGTATCATATAGAAATACTTACATCAAGATAATTAAAAACGGAGTGAAATAAAGGAAGCATTTGACTACTGTGACATTTGTAATTATGAAATATTTGCAGTAAGAAAATGAAGTAAGAAATCAATTGACTTATTTATTTGATGAAGAAAAGGCGAGAGGTGGAATTATAAGTACTCTTGGAAGGTACTAGTAAGGCTAACTAGAAACGGGAAATTGTCCTTTGGTGATAATCTATAAACTGGGTTGAATAAATGTATATTCAGAATCATCTTTTAATATTTAAGCTGTTTCCTTAATTCCCTAATTCAAGAAATATCATAGTTCATGTCCTTTGTACTGCCACATAAATCTTCCACTGCTATTAAATATTGATTAGTTGGGAGAAAGGCATATACAATTTTTAAGTTTTCTGAGAATATAAAGAAATGCAAAAAGAAAAGTATGAGGCCTAATTTTACTTTTGTGGAAAGTACAGAATAATAAAATCAAGTGTTTTAAGGCTGGGAGGGACTTAAGGACAGATAACATTTTTTTTAAAACCTTTCTTTGATATATGTTTTTGAATTACAATTAAATTTAAATTTGAATTACAATGAAGATCATTTAATAATCATCCTGGTTTGATCCCTGTCACTGTCAGTGAGTGGCATTCTTTCTTGGGGAAAATCTTACAAATGTTGAGGTCAGGTTAGGAACTGATATTAACTTGCTTTCCTTCCTAACAGAGCCATGGAATCAAGTCCAGGTACCTGCCCAGAGCAAGGCTTATCAGATTTGTCCTCCTCTATCCAGAAAGCTGAGCAGATTGTGAAGTTATTCAGATGTGGGAGAAAGAAAGTGGAAGCATTGACTAGAATAGCCCAACCCCATCATTTATTTACATGTTTATGCAAGCTCTGGTATGTTTATTTGGTAACAATTCCCCATCTATCTTATAATGTTTCCAACATGAAACTTTGTCCTGCAACCCAATATGCTATCATTATAGCTCTCACTAGCAACGAAGCAGAAACTCTGAATTCTCTATTGCAAGGAATCAAATGAGAAAGCAAAAACTGACACACTCATTTTAAACTGTATCATATAACAATCGCTCAGAACCCAGCAGGTTATGAATGAAATAAATATACTTTATTTATTACACAGGCACTTGTATATTCACATGCCCAACACAACTGATACACTTGACAACTACGGAAACATGAATGGAAAATGTGTTTGTAGGATCAAGAGAGAACTGTTACCACGTAAAGGTGAATGAATTCATTAACATTTTTCCTTTACTTTCCTCTAGGAATTTCCAAAATTCACTGAATTTTTTTAAAAAGTTACACTTAAAATAATATTCAACAAAAGCTTATCTACATTCCAACTGGTATGCTAATTCAAATTGTGAGTGGTTTAAATTTTTATCACAATGCAACATATTTATAGTCATGCTTGAACAGATTAGGTTAGTAGCATGCATTCCATTCTGCAATATGAATACTGTTAATCTATTTCCCAACAAAAGTCAAAAGATGCTCAGTGCATAGAAAAATACAAATCACTATAATCAATATATTATGAAACTGATCTTGGGACTTACACGGTGATGATGAAGTCCTGAAATGCCATGCCCACAAAAGCACATTAAAAAGTGGATAAACATACTTCATCAGACAATTTCTAAAAATTAAAAGATGAGGGCCTTAAATTTGGGGGATGCTCTTGCTGTGTACTTTGAATAGCGCCTTTCTGCTCACCTCCTTCTGGCTTGACTGGTCCATCAGACATCACCTTCCTGAGGGCTAGCTGGCTTTGGTCTTGGTTGCCATTGGCTGGTGGAGGCAGATTATCAGACTGAGTTCTTTGAATGGGGAAGACTCCTGCTATGCTGTGTCTGTGCTGCTTCCTGGCATGATTAGACTGACCGCTTTTATGTGCTGCTGTGGTAGTGTGGGTGAAATGGAAACTCAGAGTATGTATCCTCAGATGGAACCAGCTTGAATGTCATTCATGCAAACATAAGTGATGTTTTGTTCTACTGAAATTAAGTTGTGTTTTCAAATGCCGAAATGACATCACATGCACAGCACTAAAGGGGGTTAAAACTGGCTGTTTCTTTGGAAATGATGATTTGGGGAGATGGGGAGAACATTGATTTATCTCCATTGTTTGGCTGATGCCTCTTGGAAGTAACTGTGCCCCGGCATTTTCAAAGTCTCTGTACTTACTAAGTTCTTGTATCATTGTTATCAACTGAAATTACAGCCGTTAAGATGGGTGATTTGTTATGCTTTAGTTGATATCTTGACTTCAAAGGATTTCCAATGGTTAAAAAAAGAATAACCCTATAAATTTTCTGGAATCATAAACAAAGTGTGATCCAACTGAATGGGTCCAACTGTGCTCCTTAATGAGGCGATGACATAGTCTCATCACATATGCTTGTACATATATTAATACTATGTACTTTTGAGAATATAAGAAACATGATTTTCTTCAAAGTTTTTTTTTCACAAGTCTAGAAAGTTTCTCACACAGAAATCTTCATCATTTCACATGCACAATTTATTAAACTTTTAAAGATTGATATGTCTTTTCCATTTCTCCTAGGTTCTAGAAGTTGACTGTTGGTCACATTACTCTTCTGTCTAAAATTGTTTAGTGTTTTTCAGAGGCGAGAATCTCATTGCTAGTCTGCTCCAAACAGTTGTGTGTATGTGCTTTTTTTTTTTTTTTTGATGTAATGCCTGGAAAGTTGGCAGTCACTTGTGCTTATAATTTCTGTATTCTAAAGGCTATTTACAGGCACACAAAAAGGACACACGACATGGCTTTGCCTGCAAACATCACAGACACAGCTCCCAAATACAATGAGCCAGGTTGGACGGATGGCAGAGACAAAGGAGAAACAGCCAGTTTTATTTTTGGTCTACGTAAACTAAAAAAAAAAAAAAACTAAATAAGAAAGAGCATATTTATGTATTGATTCTGTCCTACACAGACAAAGGGACAGAGAACAGAGGGAGAAGGGAAAGCCAAAAACAAAGCAAACGGGGGAAGACAGCAGGAAAGAAAGGCAACAGATGAACATCAAGCTGCCATGCTGAGGAATTTATTTGCGTCTTTTACTTGGTTGAAGGCGGAGTTGTTGCACAGCGGCTTCGGCAGCGGCTATAGCAGCCCCTGCATCTTCCAGGTGGGTCTGAGTGACGCTGGTTTTGCTTTGACTGCGAGATGGTCCATGAGAGCGGAGATGGCCTTCGGATGAGGATTTCGAGCTACCGGGACTACTATGGGATTTCTCAATGGTGGGAACCTGCATGTCTGGTTACAAAAAGGTAAAACACGAGTTAAAGTTGCTCCAGCGTTCCTCTTGTCAAGCTTGGCTCACACAATTTGAAACCGTCTAAGATTGATGTTAATTCTGTTTGTTTTTTGGCTCATCTGTGCAACTGCTCACCATAGAGCAATGTGACTCAACATTTGGGAGACAGTTTTTGGGAAGAAAGACAAGAGGACGATAATCTTGGGAAGAGAGATTTGAGAAGAGGAATGCGTTTGAAGTAGTCTGATGTAAATGAATATACTGACTTATAATTTTACCAAGGAACTCTGCTAATTCTAGCGGAGACCAGGGAAGAAGCAATAGGCTGACACTGCCGCAGGAGGAGTTTTAAGTAAAAAAGATAGTTAATTCCTTGAGGAAGGGCTGTGAGTCACTGGGACACTTGGAAGTGGAGATGGTATTATCATCATCTCAGGTGATTTTAAAGAATGTACATATAAGATCACACATTTACTATGGCAGCTATACAGAGAGAGAGGTCTTTATACTGATCATCTTTCAGAATGGCAATCAGGGCAGAGTTAATCTGGCTACATGGAATCCAGAAATGATAAATAAAATTCATAAGCAATCTATAGCATATATTGTAATCAGTGGTTTATCATATTAACTCAGTGGCCTTTGGACATAATCTGTTTTCCATCTTGTAGAACATTTGTATTTCTGACCCAAATTGCAAAAAAACACTTTTCAATTATGCTGTACTTCCTGAGAAGGGGCAAAAAAGGAAGGAATACTTAGATCCAATATAAAAATTTTTATTTAACATTTATAAATAGCTCAGCATATCCTGGAAAGATACTCCATGGTTATCTCATACAGGCAGTAAATCAGTTTATGATGAAGATTAATGCTGTGTTGTAGGATAACTGGTTACTAAACCTCCCAATGGAAAAGTTCATTCAAATGAGAAAACTGTGCATACTGCCAAACCCAGTGTATGATGCTGCAATTTAAAAAATAATAGTTAAAAAAATCATAGAATTCATTTGAATCCACTATTTAGGAAAGATTTAAGTAATTTTCAGCATACCAATTGTTTTGATGACCTAAGGAAAACATTTTTGATATAGTTAAAAAAGCAAAATGCAAAGTTGTATGTGTCCATATATTACATTTATAATGAATAAGAATGTATGTATGAAAAATAGGGATATAAGCAATTAGAAGAAATATGCAAAAATGATAATGATGATTACATCTAGTCAACGTACTGCTGAGGATTTTTATGTTTTCCTTATGAAATATCCCAATACATTTTATAGAATCATATTATGCTGGATCTTGAGAGCTGGAAAAGACCCAATAGCTCATATAATGCAACCTTCTTCATTTTACAGATTCAAAAACAGAGAACCAGAGTGGTGAAGATCACAAAGGCATCAACTTAATTATGGGCTGATCTGAGACTAAAGTCCATTTTTCCAGATTCCATATCCATCACTTTTTGCATGATATTATATTAAATATTTCCTGGTAGAACCCAACCTTTCAAAAAATATTAAATATACAGACACTTATATTCAGAAAGATACTGAGAGAACAAATAGACAAAAGTTTTGCTACTTGAAATATTTCCTACCCTTGGATGGGTCAGGGAAGATACCATGGCTTCTGCTTTTGATGACAGATGGCTTTGGGGACTGCTGGCTGCTCTGACTGGAATGGGACTTGCCATGATCAATGCTTTCAGTCTGTTCTTTGAGCGGATACCACCTAGGCGTGTTATCAAGGTGAGATGTGCTAGATAAATCAATCAGTACCTGAAAAAAAATGCAGTAAGTGAATTAAATTTATGGATTAATCTATAATTCATTTGTTAATTTTTCCTGCATACTGAAATTTATTCAAGGACATAAGTCAAGGATATAGTATATCTTTTAGGATGATGAGATGAAATTTTTTTCATTTTTCAATTTTCCTCATTTTTCTTCATCCATGACATTGGGAACAATGTCTTGTGCATATTAAATGCTTTACAAATGTTTGGTTAAATTGAACTGTATTACATCTCTGACTATTAATTAAATTGCTTGGAAATGATGCAAAAAGAGAGATTACAAGTCAGTTTCTTTATGAAATAAAGTTTTCTTTTGTTGAATGGACATGTTCTAGTCCTAAACTTGGCTAGCAGTTTTCTGGAGATTGTTTAATTTTAGTTACCAGAGGGACAAAATGAAAAGAATGGTTAGTTTTCAATTATTAACTTATTCCATCTATTTTAAAATATATCAGTTCACATTTGGAACAGGGATATGACCAAAAATTTATGAAAAGAAAGCACTGCGTCATGGTTTAATTGGCAACGTTTTCTTTTTCTTAGTGGTACATAAACAATGGTGCATTTTGCAGTAGTTGGCATCTTAAATTTGATCAATGTAAAAAAAATGAAAAACCAGCACAATGGATATATGCCTTAGGTTTATGTGAACAATAAACTATCAGGACTTCAGTAAATCAGCTTTTTGAAATAGGATCATAAATCAGATATAACAGTACATTCTAGAGTAGTCCTATCTAAAACCAAGATTAGTCCAAGTGGCTATTTCACATGGAGCCTGTAGGTGAAGTTCAAATGGGAAAGAGGTACAGATGTGGGAACCAAACACGACCTCGTGTCACTTAAGACTGTGCAACTGTTTTCTCCTGTTTCTATCAAAAGGATATCATATTTTCTAGGTATTATACATTTTTGGAGAGGATTTATTTTTTTAACAATAATTCATAACTTCTGCTTTAAGCAAAGATCACTAAACAAAAATACATATTTTTATTTTTAAAAAATTATAGATGAAAAAAAGTAACAAGATCTGACCATCCTGCCAGATTTCATAATTAGGTTACATTCCTTGTGATTTATAAAAAATTTGTATTTATTGTTTTCTTCTATTTCTAGCTTTGCTTCTTAAAATATTTTGAGGTTTTTCTGTGAGACACTTAAATAAGAATATAAAATGTCACATCAAGTCATTCATACATGCAATGAGGAACAGCAATTAAATAACCTCAAAATGCATTTGAAAAAATTCAGCTCATTTTATAATAAATTTATCCCATATCTTTAACATAGTCATTTGGATTCAAAACATGATTATATAACTTTCTATCAAACAATTAATATTTCACCTTGAAAACTAATTATAAAGTACATTAAGTGGTAAAGTGAAAATTATTTCTCCAAATATTCATCTATTCAAAGAGTCAGTTTGAAAATAAATTATATTCACCAAAGAATTTTATCCAGAAATAGTTATTTTACACATTTAAGAAATTTCCTTTCCATCAAGATTTAAATAAAGGCTTATAATGAAGCAAATGAAAAATAAAAGAAACCATAGGCTCACCTCACCAAGAAAGTCATTGGAAGAAAATCTATCATAATCCCAGACTGTCACCTCCAGTGTTTTCTTCTTGAGCTACAGTTCAAATCAAAGTGTTATTAATGTCATTCTCATAATAAATTTTCATTATACTCATATAACAGAGCCTTTTATTTTTATTCCTTGTACTCTATTTATGTAAAAAGTTTTAATTTTATCTAAAACTGTATACTTACATTAAATATTATGTAAACTGTCAATCATTTTGCAGTCCAATCGAGTGTTTGATCATAAGGTACCTCACTGTTTTGCAAACAAAAGGGTGATTTTTACTTATTTCCTGTTATTCTACCCCCTCCCATTATTAAAAGTACAAAGCAGAATCTATATATACTCTTTAACACATGAAATTCATGGGTCATAAAAATGTCTAGGTTATTTAGATAAAGTATTTGGATTTTAGTTTTTTTGTCTCAGTAAATTGCCAAAACACATTAGTAGCATTATCTTATTTTTGCAGGTGAATTTAACTTATTTTCAACTCAAGAACCCAGATTATAATTGATATCCAGCTTCAATTTCACAGTCAAATTAGAAATCTTCCAGAGGATAAATTAGAAATCCCACTTTGAAAGACAACTCATTTGTAAATTGTTTCCATGGATGTCTTCTTTCTATTTTATTTGTGTTTTCTTCTCTCTTAATTCATCCTTATAAACCATCAGTTATTTTCTGTAAATCATGCATAGTTATGAAGATTTTCACAAACATATTGATGTAGTTTTGCCTAGAGTCGTTCTGTTTCTGGTGATAACCCTTTACATTACTTTTCTTCATGCTTTCTTTTGTACAATTCAGTTCCACAATGCCAGATCCTTATTAAGTCTCAATTTAGAGAAAAAAGATGATCCCCAAAATGTTGCCTGATGGGATAATTCATTTCAGTGTGTCCAATTCTTTTGTATCTCTATGCTGTTTGTAAATGTCATGATGTGCCTAGCTGGAAATATTTTCCCTCAAAATATAATAGAGCCCATTCTATTTAAATATTTCATTTTGAAATAATCAATGGAAAATGTTTTACCAATCTTATTTACCATGTTTATTTTTTAGCTGTTTTGCCAAAATGTGCACATTTTCTTTCACCGTGTCTTTGAACTGCACCCAGTTCCTTTTATGGCTACATTTCTTATATGTACTTTACCTATTTTTTGTTGTTGTTGTTTATATAGAAAAATTGATATAAATCACAATCTTTCAATAATTTTATCATCACTGTTTTTATATTAGCCTAAATCTGTCATATAGAAAATAATAGCTGCATACCTGTTCCATGGAGATACTTTTATAAATCACTGTTTGATTCCACTCAGGATTAAGACTTTTCTGAACGTATTTAGTCCTTCTCTTGTACTCAGCACTGAATTTGAAGAAAAGAAAAAGTTATCTTGATTATTCACCTTGACTGATGACTTCATAGTCAACCTGAAGGGCATGCAGACTTTTAAAGGTACTTTGTTGTGAATTACTATATAATCATCTCATCATACTGATGTCTTAAACCATATTTTAAGTTGAATGCACAATAACAATTTTAAAATATCTTAGAATACTTTAGTTTTATTTTCCCTAAGGTAAATTTTTTTTAAAGAAAAGCTTTTTGGTGTTCTAACTGTAATATAATTTTAGAAATCTTAATCTCTCCTGAATGTGTGAGATAATTACATGAACTATACAGTAAGGTCAGTATATTCTTATCCCATAAATAATAATTTGGTATTTAACTTTCCAATAGTTTTGCAACTGATCATTTCAGCAAAGCCAAATGGTTTTTCAATTTTTTTCCATAAAAAACTATAATAACTGTATTGACTGAGGAAAGGATGAAAAATGGCAGTTGCTATAGCTGAGATCTCATGAACATTTGTTATATTTATAGTATATTCTGACACTTTTAGTAAAACAGTAATATAGTTATGAAACAATCCTAATTAAATATAAATTCTTGGTTTCTGTTGATACCTTGTTATAAATGATAAACCAAATCAAAACTTTTCTTTATTCATTATAACTTGTGGCATTTGAGTTTGTCCTTGACTCTTCCATGCCCTCTGATCAACAGTTAGAAGCTTATATTTTACATGTTTAAGCATGGGTATTTTTAAAACTTATTTAATTAAGTTTGACAAAACATCTATACTGAGCATCAATCAATGGAGTTGGAATCACTGCTATTTGCTATGAGCCAATGGCACCCACACAGACCAAACCTTTCTCTAACATTCACTGGCTTTTCCCTAATTTTTAGCCTGGAAAACAAACCTATTATGTTGGTACAAATGTAATTATGGCTTTGGACTATGAATTCTAAAGAATTATCAGTAGGCTCAAATACATCTTTATTAATCAAAATAAGGAACCATTACAATCAACACACTTTTGCCACCGAGAAGTTTGTTTATTCCTGTAGCATAAAAATCCATGCTTTGGGATTTGATGAACTCTTGGAAAACATTTTCTGCCTCCAGCTGGTTGTGGAAGCATTTCCCCTCAAAAACTTGTCAAGATGCTTGAGAAGTGGTAGTCAGTTGGTGAGAGGTCAGGTGAATATGGAGTATGAGGCAAAACTTTGTAGCTCAATTTGTTCAATTTTTGAAATGTTGGTTGTGCAACATGCTGTTGGGCATTGTGGCAGAGAATTGGGCCCTTTCTGTTGACCAGTGTCGGCTGCAGGCATTGCAGCTTTTGGTGCATCTCATTGATTTGCTGAGCATACTTCTCAGATGTAATGGTTTCATTGGGGCTCTGAAAGGGGCAGTCGATCAGCAGCAGACCACCAAACAGTGACCATGACCTTTGTTTGGTGCAAATTTGGCTTTGGGAAGTGTTTTATTTATTTATTTATTTATTTTTAATTTAATTTTATTTTTAAACTTTACATAACTGTATTAGTTTTGCCAAATATCAAAATGAATCCGCCACAGGTATACATGTGTTCCCCATCCTGAACCCTCCTCCCTCCTCCCTCCCCATTTCATCCCTCTGGGTCGTCCCAGTGCACCAGCCCCAAGCATCCAGTATTGTGCATCGAACCTGGACTGGCAACTCGTTTCATACATGATATTTTACATGTTTCAATGCCATTCTCCCAAATCTTCCCACACTCTCCCTCTCCCACAGAGTCCATAAGACTGTTCTGTACATCAGTGTCTCTTTTGCTGTCTCGTACACAAGGTTATTGTTACCATCTTTCTAAATTCCATATATATGTGTTAGTATACTGTATTGGTGTTTTTCTTTCTGGCTTACTTCACTCTGTATAATAGGCTCCAGTTTCATCCACCTGATTAGAACTGATTCAAATGTATTCTTTTTAATGGCTGAATAATACTCCATTGTGCATATGTACCACGGCTTTCTTATCCATTCATCTGCTGATGGACATCTAGGTTGCTTCCATGTCCTGGCTATTATAAACAGTGCTGCGATGAACACTGGGGTACTCGTGTCTCTTTCCCTTCTGGTTTCCTCAGTGTGTATGCCCAGCAATGGGATTGCTGGATCATAAGGCAGGTCCTTTTCCAGTTTTTTAAGGAATCTCCACACTGTTCTCCAGAGTGGCTGTACTAGTTTGCATTCCCACCAACAGTGTAAGAGGGTTCCCTTTTCTCCACACCCTCTCCAGCATTTATTACTTGTAGACTTTTGGATCGCAGCCATTCTGACTGGTGTGAAATGGTACCTCATAGTGGTTTTGATTTGCATTTCTCTGATAATGAGTGATGTTGAGCATCTTTTCATGTGTTTGTTAGCCATCTGTATGTCTTCTTTGGAGAAATGTCTATTTAGTTCTTTGGCCCATTTTTTGATTGGGTCATTTATTTTTCTGGAGTTGAGCTGTAGGAGTTGCTTGTATATTCTCGAGATTAGTTGTTTGTCAGTTGCTTCATTTGCTATTATCTTCTCCCATTCTGAAGGCTGTCTTTTCACCTTGCTAATAGTTTCCTTTGATGTGCAGAAGCTTTTAAGGTTAATTAGGTCCCATCTGTTTATTTTTTCTTTTATTTCCAATATTCTGGGAGGCGGGTCATAGAGGATCCTGCTGTGATGTATGTCAGAGAGTGTTTTGCCTATGTTCTCCTCTAGGAGTTTTATAGTTTCTGGTCTTACGTTTAGATCTTTAATCCATTTTGAGTTTATTTTTGTGTTTGGTGTTAGAAAGTGTTCTAGTTTCATTCTTTTACAAGTGGTTGACCAGAGTTCCCAGCACCACTTGTTAAAGAGATTGTCTTTAATCCATTGTATATTCTTGCCTCCTTTGTCAAAGATAAGGTGTCCATATGTGCGTGGATTTATCTCTGGCTTTCTATTTTGTTCCATTGATCTATATTTCTGTCTTTGTGCCAGTACCATACTGTCTTGATAACTGTGGCTTTGTAGTAGAGCCTGAAGTCAGGTAGGTTGATTCCTCCAGTTCCATTCTTCTTTCTCAAGATCACTTTGGCTATTCGAGGTTTTTTGTTTTTCCATACAAATTGTGAAATTATTTGTTCTAGCTCTGTGAAGAATGCTGTTGGTAGCTTGATAGGGATTGCATTGAATCTATAGATTGCTTTGGGTAGTATACTCATTTTCACTATATTGATTCTTCCAATCCATGAACATGGTATATTTCTCCATCTGTTAGTGTCCTCTTTGATTTCTTTCACCAGTGTTTTATAGTTTTCTATATATAGGTCTTTAGATTCTTTAGGTAGATATATTCCTAAGTATTTTATTCTTTCCGTTGCAATGGTGAATGGAATTGTTTCCTTAATTTCTCTTTCTGTTTTCTCATTATTAGTGTATAGGAATGCAAGGGATTTCTGGGTGTTGATTTTATATCCTGCAACTTTACTATAGTCATTGATTAGTTCTAGTAATTTTCTGGTGGAGTCTTGAGGGTTTTCTATGTAGAGGATCATGTCATCTGCAAACAGTGAGAGCTTTACTTCTTCTTTTCCAATTTGGATTCCTTTTATTTCTTTTTCTGTTCTGATTGCTGTGGCCAAAACTTCCAAAACTATGTTGAATAGTAATGGTGAAAGTGGGCACCCTTGTCTTGTTCCTGACTTTAGAGGAAATGCTTTCAATTTTTCACCATTGAAGATAATGTTTGCTGTGGGTTTGTCATATACAGCTTTTATTATGTTGAGGTATGTTCCTTCTATTCCTGCTTTCTGGAGAGTTTTTATCATAAATGGATGTTGAATTTTGCCAAAGGCTTTCTCTGCATCTATTGAGATAATCATATGGTTTTTATTTTT
Source organism: Bubalus bubalis (assembly GCF_019923935.1). NCBI lineage: Eukaryota > Metazoa > Chordata > Mammalia > Artiodactyla > Bovidae > Bubalus > Bubalus bubalis. The sequence continues at coordinate 37,337,673 of NC_059164.1, read as the reverse complement.
CAATTTGTTAATGTGGTGTATTACATTGATTGATTTGCGGATATTGAAGAATCCTTGCATCCCTGGGATAAAGCCCACTTGGTCATGGTGTATGATCTTCTTAATGTGTTGTTGGATTCTGATTGCTAGAATTTTGTTAAGGATTTTTGCATCTATGTTCATCAGTGATATTGGCCTGTAGTTTTCTTTTTTTGTGGCATCTTTGTCAGGTTTTGGTATTAGGGTGATGGTGGCCTCATAGAATGAGTTTGGAAGTTTACCATCCTCTGCAATTTTCTGGAAGAGTTTGAGCAGGATAGGTGTTAGCTCTTCTCTAAATGGGAAGTGTTTTAGAGCTTCTTCTTGGTCCAGTCACTAAGCTGGTCATTGACGATTGTCATGTACAATCCACTTTTTGTTGCACATCACAATCCAATTAAGAAATGGTCCATTGTGTGGAATAAGAGAAGAAGACATTTCTATTTATAATATATGTGCTCCTGAAATGAGTACAAGAGAAGATGACACTTCAAAATGGTGATTTTTTGATTTCTGGCCAGCTCATGAGGAACCCACTTATTAAGCTTTTTCATCTTTCCAATTTGCTTCAAATACTGAATGACCATAGAATGGTTGACCCTGAGTTCTTTGGCAACATCCTGTGTAGTAGTAAGAAGATCAGCTTTGATGATGCTCTCAGTTGGTTGATGTCAACTTCTGATGGCTGGCCACTATGCTCATCTTCAAGGCTCGTCTCCTTGCAAAACTTCTTGAACCACCACTGTGCAATATGTTCACTAGCAGTTCCTGGGCCAAAAGCATTGTTGATTTCATGAGTTGTCTTTGCTACTTTATGACCCATTTTGAACTCAAATAAGAAAATTGCTTGAATTTGCTTTTTGTCTAACATCATTTCAATGGTATAAAATGAATATAGACAGCAAGTAATAAGTCATTAGCAAAAAACATTAAGTGAGAAATGTGCATTAAAATGATGTATCAGATCAGATCAGATCAGATCAGTCTCTCAGTCGTCTCCGACTTTTTGCAACCCCATGAATCGCAGCACGCCAGGCCTCCCTGTCCATCACCAACTCCCGGAGTTCACTCAGACTCACGTCCATCGAGTCAGTGATGCCATCCAGCCACCTCATCCTCTGTCATCCCCTTCTCCTCCTGCCCCCAATCCCTCCCAGCATCAGAGTCTTTTCCAATGAGTCAACTCTTCACATGAGGTGGTAGAGTTTCAGCTTTAGCATCAGTCCTTCCAAAGAAATCCCAGGGCTGATCTCTTTCAGAATGGACTGGTTGGATCTCCTTGCAGTCCAAGGGACTCTCAAGAGTCTTCTCCAACACCACAGTTCAAAAGCATCAATTCTTCGGCACTCAGCCTTCTTCACAGTCCAACTCTCACATCCATACATGACCACAGGAAAAACCATAGCCTTGACTGAACGGACCTTTGTTGGCAAAGTAATGTCTCTGCTTTTTAATATGCTGTCTAGGTTGGTCATACTTTCCTTCCAAGGAGTAATCGTCTTCTAATTTCATGGCTGCAGTCACCATCTGCAGTGATTTTGGAGCCCAGAAAAATAAAGTCTGACACTGTTTCCACTGTTTCCCCATCTATTTTCCATGAAGTGATGGGACTGGATGCCATGATCTTCGTTTTCTGAATGTTGAGCTTTAAGCCAACTCTTTCACTCTCCATTTTCACTTTCATCAAGAGGCTTTTTAGTTCCTCTTCACCTTCTGCCATAAGGGTGGTGTCATCTGCATATCTGAGGTTATTGAGATTTCTCCCGGCAATCTTGATTCCAGCTTGTGTTTCTTCCAGTCCAGCGTTTCTCATAATGTACTCTGCATATAAGTTAAATAAACAGGGTGACAATATACAGCCTTGACGTACTCCTTTTCCTATTTGGAACCAGTCTGTTTTTCCATGTCCAGTTCTAACTGTTGCTTCCTGACCTGCATACAAATTTCTCAAGAGGCAGATCAGGTGGTCTGGTATTCCCATCTCTTGAAGAATTTCCCACAGTTTATTGTGATCCACACAGTCAAAGGCTTTGGCATAGTCAATAAAGCAGAAATAGATGCTTTTCTGGAACTCTCTTGCTTTTTTTCCCCATGATCCAGCAGATGTTGGCAATTTGATCTCTGGTTCCTTTGCCTTTTCTAAAACCAGCTTCAACATCAGGAAGTTCACGGTTCACATACTGCTGAAGCCTGGCTTGGAGAATTTTGAGCATTACTTTCCTAGTGTGTGAGAACAACCATATTTATTTAGAATGTATTCCAATATCAGATGGCAAATTTCAACAATGCAAAAACTGCAATTACTTTTGCACCAACATAATATTTGTCTGGGGTCCTTTCCTGTGCCTGGAATTCATAAATTGCCTTTCCCTGAAAGTAGTGGATCTTCATCCTGGATCTGCAGTTCTGTTCCCAGCAATGGACAACAGACTAACTCTTGTTATATTAATGGCCTCAAGCCTTGCTAAATTCTGGAATATTTACTATTGTTCCCCAGACACTAGTTTATTCATTCTAGAAAGAAATATTGAGAGTCAACTCCCATTTCACCACTCACTTTTAGAGATATGTCCTACAGCCAAAGCTCAACATTCAGAAAACTAAGATCATGGCATCTGGTCCCATTACTTCATGGCAAATAGATGGGGAAACAGTGGAAACAGTGGCTGACTTTATTTTTCTGGGCTCCAAAATCACTTCAGATGGTGACTGCAGCCATGAAATTAAAAGACACTTACTCCTTGGAAGGAAAGTTATGACCAGCTTAGACAGCATAATAAAAAGCAGAGACATTACTTAGCCAACAAAGGTCTGTCTAGTCAAGGCTATGGTTTTTCCAGTGGTCATGTATGGATGTAAGAGTTGGACTATAAAGAAAGCCAAGCATTGAAGAATTGATGCTTTTGAACTGTGGTGTTGGAGAAGACTCTTGAGAGTCCCTTGGACTGCAAAGAGATCCGACCAGTCCATCCTAAAGGAGATCAATCCTGGGTGTTCATTTTAAGGACTGATGTTGAAGCTGAAACTCCAATAGTTTGGCCACCTGATGCAAAAAGCTGACTCATTTGAAAAGACCCTGATGCTGGGAAAGATTGAAGGCAGGAGGAGAAGGGGACAACAGAGGATGAGATGGTGGGATGGCATCATCGACTTGATGGACATGGGTTTGGGTGAACTCCGGGAGTTGGTGATGGACAGGGAGGCCTGGCGTGCTGTGGTTCATGAGGTTGCAAAGAGTCGGACATGACTGAGCGACTGAACTGAACTATAGCCAAATATCTTTTTTCTCCCTCTGGCTTTATTCTCTTTCTTATCGCATATACAAGGGCAATAATCTCCAACACTGATTGCCTGTTAGAATCACTCTAGGATCTGTGTTCCAACTGTGGGGGGTGGGGCAAACTGTACGCATCCACATCTCCCTTCCCTTTAACCCTTATGAGAGTCTTATTTAATAGTCCTGGAGTGAGGCTTGAGCATCAGAATTTTTAAAATGACATGAGTAAATCTAATGTGCTGTCAAGATTGAGAACTGACTAGTTTATGTCTCCAAAGACTTCACATTTCAGCCACTGTGAACTGAATTCAATTTAAGAAATGAAGCAGTACTGTTCTCATTTTTAACCAACCTATTTGAATATACAAAAATAAGAACACGATGTGACAATTTTGTCATTCAGCATAAAATGCAAAGAATTCTGGGGAAATGAATAGGCAATGATTCAAAGACACACCAACTTTCATAGACTGTGGACAGAAAGTATATATTTTTATGTATCAGTTCAGTTCAGTTCATCGCTCAGTCATGTCCGACTCTTTGCGACCCCATGAATCGCAGCACGCCAGGCCTCCCTGTCCATCACCAACTCCCGGAGTTCACTCAGACTCACGTCCATCGAGTCAGTGATGCCATCCAGCCATCTCATCCTCTGTCGTCCCCTTCTCCTCCTGCCCCCAATCCCTCCCAGCTTCAGGGTCTTTTCCAATGAGTCAACTCTTTGCATGAGGTGGCCAAAGCACTGGAGTTTCAGCTTTAGCATCATTCCTTCCAATTTTTATGTATATGTTTTAGATAAATCTGTCTAGTGAAGTTTATATACTCAAGTATTCAGAAAGTTCCACTTTGACTTATTCCAATTTTACTCTAGAGAATTCTCCCACATGTACCTAAAGAATTGTTCAAGAACATTCATTGCAATATTGTTTCTAATAGTATGTGAATAAGATAGGAAATACAGGCATTATAATATATTCATTCAATGAAATTTAAGAAGTAGTTAAACTGAATGAAAATACCTTATATATCAACATGGATAAATATTTAAAAAAATCTTTAGCAAATACTTTTCAAAAGAAAGCCTAGAGTAGGTTATCAAGATATAAATTGAAATCACATGAAATAATACTATAAATTATTTACATCTACTTGTATATATGTATGACAAATATGTTAATATCATAAGACAGCATGGGAGTTATAGATGTTACACTCTATTTAGTGGTTATCTCAGATAAACAGGGGAATGGTTTCAGAGGGCTTCAGGGGTAGCTATAATATACTTTTTATTAAAAAAAAAACCCTGAAGCCAATATAGCAAAATATCAAGACTTGATAAAACTGGATATCAAGAATATAAGTACTTGTGACAGTATTTTCTATAATATTCAGTAAGTTTAAAATATTTTATAACAAAAATCAAAAATTATTTTAGCAAATTACATCCTTTTATATTTTATGATTTTGCTTTTTAAATTAAGGGTGATATAAGAAGAATGAGTATGATCACTTATCAGTTAATAGTCAACTTTGGTTGCTACTTTAGTATTCATGGCTAGTTCTCTAGTAGAATTTAAAAAAAGCACATTGTAGTATGAGTTTTAAAGTTTCTGTTTTGGACTTAATTATCATAATGTGAGATCATGGGAAAAAACATATTAGGGATAAGATTCATAATACAGTGAACAGTGGTAAAAATGTTATTTTTTTCAAATGCTGAAAAACGGAAAGCATATAATTTTAAAATAAGATTGAAGATGGAAATTAATGTCAAATGCAAACTCATGTATTTTTATTAAAATTCTAGATATGCCAATATATATTTAAACAGCCAAAACTATTGAAATGTCTTCAAAAGATATATTAGTCACTATTTTTCCTTTATTTATAAATATTAACAATTGTAATAACATTTCACATGTATATTTTAGTAATTCTTTCACTGATATCTAGCAAAATTACTGAATGCCAACTTTGTGTCAGGAACTATGCTCTATAAAAATGTACAACTGCAAAACTTTTAATTGTATTGACACACCATTATATCATGAGAAACACTTTGTAAAGTCAGCACATTAAAATAATAACAGCTAACGTTAATGAAAGGCTTTTTCACAGGCAGTCTAAGTGCTTTTCATGTGTTAAATTATTTAATCCTCAAAGCAACTCTGTGAGTCAGGTATTATTTATTATCTTATTTTATAGCTGATAAGAACTGAAGCTCAGAGGAATTAAGGCAAGCAGGTAAGGCTGCAGTTATTAATTCATAGGACAAGGTTTCAATAACAAGGAAACTGATTTCTTGCTCTTGAACATGGGCTATATGAACTCAGTTAATTAAGCCCATCATAAAATGTGACTAATCTATCAATTTTCTTAATTTTTCATTAGCTGAAGTGTCTAGTTTGTCTTATTTTAAAATCTAAAATTATACACCTCAAATTAAATATATATTTATACATATACAACATAAATTATTTACAGCATGTATATATATACACATACTGAAAATCAGGACAGTTTTAGAGTTGCTTAGGGAAATAATGAATGGTATGTTGTAAGACAGTGTTGTGGAACTAAGGATAATTAGTATAAATATTAACTTTTGTCCAGATACAATCAGATATAACCCCAATTAGTTGGGAAAAATTTAGATGTTTAATTTACTAGACAATATAAGTTCGACTCTCCAGTTTGTATCCTTTGCCTTTAGGGTTAATGAAGGTAAACACACCTTACTCCTGATCTTGCCTCTACCAGCCCAGGTTGACTAGTGTAAATGCAAATGAAATCCTTTGCAATCTTTTCACACTTGAATTTGCTGACGTGCAGAGAAGGCCACAAAGGTTTGCCTTCATTTACCCTTGTCTTATAGCTACCATGTACTGACTATTTTGGGCAAAATGCCAATGGACTATGTTCTGACTTTACACAATTGGAAACTCCACAGTTCTCAGCACCATATCAAAATCTGTGGATTTACAAGTTGAAGGTGGCCAGGTAAGCAGAATTCTTGAATGTGAGCAGAAATCCAGGTGGAGAAAAAAGTGGAGCTCATTTTTCTTTCCTACCTTGTCTAATAAACACACTACGGTCTCTAATGGGAAGGCTGAAATAATATTGTTTTAGGATAAGTAAGTCATATCTAATAATCAGAGACTTTTTTTAATAAGTGAAAATAAAAAGCCAATAAATCAAGATGGGACATGGTACTTATCAAAAAAGCTAAACCTTTGTTTCCTTTAAGTTTTGACTTATTTCTTTTTTCTTTGATTTTTATTGTATGGTCACTTTTTCATAAGTAGGTATGATTTTAAGGCTGACAGGAAATATACTTAAAATTCAATTATTTTCTCCTAAACCAGCAGAATAAAACAGTTCTCTGAGTTTCTCTTTAATTAAAAAAAATTGAGAAAGAAGAATGGAATATAATGGCTTATTTATATTTAACCCTCATAGAATTATATAAAATATTGAAGGTCTTCATTTATTTGCTTTCTCTTGATTGGAAAAATACATACATATTTCTTTATTGAAAAATATATAATGAGTCACATATATACATATATATACACATAAATATATACATATACATACATAAACACACACACACACATAAAGTGAAGTGAAAGTCACTCAGTCGTGTCTGACTCTTTACCCCATGGACTATACAGTCGATGAAATTCTCCAGGCCAGAATACTGGAGTGGGTACCCTTTCCCTTCTCCAGGGGATCTTCTCAACTCAGGGATTGAACCCAGGTCTCCCGCATTGCAGGCAGATTCTTTACCAGCTGAGCCACAGGGAAGACCAAGAATACTGGAGTCGATAGCCTACCCCTTTTCCAGCAGAGCTTCCTAACCCAGGAATTAAACTGGGGTCTCCTGCATTGCAGGTGGATTCTTTACAAGCTGAGCCACAGGGAAGCCTAAGAATACTGGAGTAGATAGCCTATCCCTTCTTCAGCAGATCTTTCTGACCTCGGAATTAAACTAGGGTCTCCTGCATTGCAGGCGGATTCTTTACCAGACAAGTTTTCTTCAAACTTACTCCTCTGAGGATATTGCCTTTAATTTAGCAAGAAGCACAGAGCATATCCCATTTTACAAGCTCTGTTTCTCTGTGTGAAAGAATGCATATATGACTTGTCACTTGATTGTGCTCCCTGAGGTCTGAGACTATGGCTGTGTTCTCAATTCCAACCCCAGCAAAGAGTTTGGAGTAGTTTCTGCTAAATAAATGTTTATTGAATGGATCCTTAAAACATGTTTGTACTTCTTTTTTTCTTTAAAATCTACTGAAATAAAAGAAGTTTTGGCCTTCAAATTGTAAATATATAAAACATGTATACCTGTTTCACATTCGTTCCAGAGGAAATAGTTTGAAATGCTAACAAGGGTGTTTAGAGAAAGTCCAGCCAGGAACTGGGCTTCCAGGTACCAGAATAGTGAAAATAAGCTTCAATTAGAGCAAAATCTCATCAGTGTGGAAAAAAAAAATCTGCCCTTTGTCTAGCAGTGTAATGCAAGAAAGCAGAACGAAGTCCTTCAGATATGCTCATTTTCATTTCTTAACTATCTAGGCACAAGTATTGCGTTAATGGACTCTAGGCTATTGTCTGTCTTTCACCTCATCTTGGCTGATATCTGGGCTATCAGAGCTTATGAACATCTTATTCTAAGGATGGGAAGAGGAAATGAAAGGAGACAAGAAAACCAGACCAGTGAAATTCTTTTAGTTAACAGGACATTAAATTTTTTTTTTAATCATTAAGGATGTATTATACTTATTACTGAAGAAAAGTTGCCTGATTTTCTAAATAGTGTTGTTAAATAATTTTGTATAATTCAGTAGCCAAAGCATTCTCTATCTCTTTTCTGTTGCAGGGTTAAGTGACCACTGGCAACATGAAATTTATTATACATCTCTATAAATAATAGCAACTGCCATTTATTGAGAGCTTATTATGTGCTTGACATTATGCTTATCATTTTTGGTACATTCTTCATGTGTTTGACAAAAATCCTGGGAGGGGGCTATTAAGATTCCTAGGTAGAAGAGGACATAGTTTTAGAGAAACCTCACAATTTCGAAGTGGTAGGGCTGAAATTCAAACTCAAGCTCTTAAGGACTTTACTCATTGGCCTCTTCAGTCTAACTTACAATGTCAATACTTTATCAGTATAATTCCTTTTCACACTGACAGTTCTAGAAGACATGATGAAAATAACTTCACTATGAAAGATATGACGAAGGGACTTCTAGATCTTCTATACTGTAATCCAGCACATCTCAGATTATTTTGACTATTATTTACATTTACAAAAAACATGTTCTCTTCTAAATTAAATATAGACAAGCACTGTCATTCTGACAATTTCCCCCTGGTTTCTCCTGATAAAAGAGAGAAAGCTTCTGAGTAAAGGGACTGATCATGTCTGTTCTGAAGTGACATGATCCCTTTGAAACAAAACTCATTTTGCCAGTCTGAGAGGTCTGGATGATGCCTGAGTAGAGAAAACCAGTCATAAAAAATGACCTTTCTCAGTTTCAAATTTTCTGGTAGCCATAATTATGTGGCTGCAAGGAAACAGCTTCTGGGCACCAGAAGGTTGTAGTGGCTAATACTATTCTTTGAAATATTTAAATATTTAAGCTCTAACAAATCAGAAACTGCCTGTTTTGCTCAACAGTTTGTCAGGTTTAGTAAAGATGCTGAATTTTATTATCAAAGACAAAAATCCTGTACCATTAATATTCTGGGTGGGATTAAAATTCCCATCACTGTGTTGCTACAGATGGTACAAGATTCACCTCCCCACTAAATAACACATTCAATTTATATGCAATGAGGTGTGCAAAAAGTGCTTTTGGCTATATATTAAGAAAACCCCTTAACTAACAATATACTGATTCAACACCCTCTAGCAGAAAATAGACAAAGGAAGTTGTTATCATGCTGGAACAGGCAGATTATGGCATCCTAAATTGCACAGCAATAATTTGGTGGTACATAAGGTCTAAAGGCATGGAAGTGTTTCATCATTAGGTCTGCTACAGCTGCTGCTGCTGCTAAGTCGCTTCAGTCGTGTCCGACTCTGTGCGACCCCAGAGATGACCGCCCACCAGGCCCTGCCGTCCCTGGGATTCTCCAGGCAAGAACACTGGAGTGGGGTGCCATTTCCTCCTCCAATGCATGAAAGTGAAAAGTGAAAGTGAAATCTCTCAGTCGTGTCCGACTCTTAGCGACCCCATGGACTGCAGCCTACCAGGCTCCTCCGTCCATGGGATTTTCCATGCAAGAGTACTGGAGTGGGGTGTCACTCATTAGGTCTAAGTGAGGGTAAAAGATGAGACAACTCTCATGTTTAAGATGGGGTATATACATAGTACTGGTCATCCAGAAGGCCAATTAATTTCTTCTGAAAAAACGAGTATATATTTTTTTAATTTGTCATAGAAGACTCAGAAGGACCTAAGCCATGATTACTGCATGAGAAGCTAAATGAATTTTAGCAGACAAATTATAAACAAAAACTTTAGTTATATCTAATTTCAGAATGATATTTCTTTATCATACTTCTCTATGTTTTTACTATTTTCTACTTTTCTATCCTCTTCTGCACATATCTGCTAAACATATTTAGTAATGATGTGATCAGAACAGTCTGCTATTAGCACAATTGATCCCAACATACAGAAAAATAAAAATTATAACTGCAGGTAAATGTACACGAAAGGCAAAAAAAAAAAAAAAAAAAAAAAAAAGAACTCTAGACATTTCAGCAAAGTGCGACACTGAAAGAGAACCAACTCTACCTTGCATTCTGGACAACCATGACTTGACTGCATTGATTCCAAGATCGAGAATGAAGGATACAGCAGGAAAGTAAGAAAGACAGGAAGAAAAAAGTTAGGAACAGAAGTAAGGAAGAAAATGTGAGAATAAAAACTAAAGGAGCTGCACCATAATACACAAACAACATGAGGTAGAAAATAATCGTTGAACCAAGGTGAAAATAATGCTTCCCAAGTGTAATACATTCCAAGGTCTTGGTCACTATAGTAGTTAGGAGTAATTTAAAGAAAGGGCTAGGAATCGAATAGGAATGGCATACTAGCTTGCTTTTTGGTCAAATCCGATCTAGCAGGCATATTTTGTTTGATAAATTGCATGGGGATAGCTTTCGGTGGGAGCCTCACTCTTCATTTCATTATAGTTCCCACCCATCTTTCTGTTACCCACTCCTGAATGGACTGCCATATTCATGCCATCTGTCTGATCTTTCCAGTTATTCAAGTTTGCAACAGGATTGCAATAGGATTAAAACATATCCTGTAACAAATAAAAGATAACCACTCTTTTATAGTACAAAAGGTGACACTCTAGGGTATTAAAGAAGATAGAAAATTAAATGAGAGTGTCTATTTTCACTCATTAGCAAATGCTGATTAGAGATATAGCCTTGGTAGTGATTTCCTCTTATACTGTCATTAAACAACACTAACGGTCAAATGACCCAAATAAAAGGCAGAATGCAGTTATCAGTTTGTTATATTTATGTTAAAAAAATAAAGTACTCGAGGAGGAGGGATAAATTAGGAGTTTGAGATTAGCAGTTACAGACTACTACATGTAAAACAGATAAACAGCAAATTCTACTGTAATGCACAGAAACTATACTCAGTATCTTGAATTAAATCAGTTTGCTGTATACAGAAACGAATGCAACATTGAAAATCAACTATATTTCAAAAGAGTAGAAACATTGCAGTTATACTACTACATAAAGATATAAACTAACATAGAAACTCCCCTTTCATGTTCTATAGGGCTAGTTTGAAATGTCTATGAATTAAAACTAGAGTAACAATACCAGCAACTCTAAGTTTCTAAATAAAATTGTTGGGTAGGATGAAATTAAGGGCTGTATACTGAATTAGATATATCACTTGGCAATTTTCAAATTATTTTCTGAGTATTATCTAATTTGATTTTCCTGAGCAACTGAAAATTATGGCTCTCTCTACCATGGCTCTTTCAATATCAACAAGGAAAGTGAATCTCTCAGAATTGATGATTTGACAGTTGTGACAACTGGTAAGCAGCATTCAAATGAACTCTAATTTAGATCCTGTTCAAACAGACCAAATATAGTTATAGAACATACTTGGTATGATTTTAGTGTTTATACATTTTTTGAGCTTTGTTTTATGGCCCACAACATAGTTTATGATGGTTAATGTTCCATGTGCACTTGAAAAGTATATGTGTATATATATATATATATACACATACATATTCTGCTGTTGATGGGCAGAATATTTTATATATATCAACTAGGTCATCAAACTGGCTAAGAAAATATTAGGAGGCAATTGGGGGAAATAGATTTAAAAATTAAAAGTTATTATGGCTATGTGTGGTATTATAATTACTTAAAAAAAATTTTTTTTTAGAAATATATACTATTTGCATAAAAAAGTTACAATAGTTGAGATCTATTTTAAAATAATCTGCATGGAGGGAGTGTACAAGGGCAAAAATGAAACATGATTGGCTAGAAAGTGGTAATTGTTGAAGCTGAGTAATGGGTGCATGATGGATCATTATATTATTCTTTCTACTTATACTTCCAATGACTGAAAATTTCCCAGTAAAAAGTTACATTAAAATGTTGCTCTTCAAATTAAATGAAAACACAGCAAAAATGAAACCAGAGTCTTCAATAACCGTCCCCTAATTTTTTTAACTATACCTCCAATTGTTGATTACTTATGGTTCCATCATACTGATCTGGCTAGTATAAACTCTTCATAAAAGGTAATGATTTGTTGGGTCCAAATTACTGGTTTGAAGCCATCCCTGAATTATGATTTATATATAAGATTACAGCAATTTGCATTTATTATGTGAAAATTAAACATCTCTAAAGAGTACTTGCTTTATATAAACAGTTTATATATTACACAAGAGATTTAAAGAGATCTTTTTCATTTATCTACCAAAGTTGACATTTCAAATATTATTCTTATTTTTTTATTTTATAATTTTAGAACAGTGATTTGAAAATATGCATGTAAATAATGATCCATCAAGTCATTTAATGAGCATTTAATTATTGAATAATACACATGTCCTATAAGATAAAAGAGTAACTGGTGAGTCCTTGAACACTGGTTTCACAAATACATTTTGAAAGGTAAACTAATTCTTTAAATCTGCCACAGACAATTCCTGAAATGATTTCATAGTCTACCTGACTGGTCATAGCACAAGAAGTTTCTAGAACTAACATACTAATACGTTCTTATCCAAGCAGCTTTTGTTATGATCATGAATCTCCAAAAACCCATTAAGTCTTAATTATAAATTTTTAATTCCATCTTGCTTACTAATTGGAAATGAATAAGTATGACATGTATTATAGATAAAACTAAGAAAAAGATATAAAGCTCTTTAGAGATCAGAAGACATTATCACTAAAAAAAAATCGTATGGCAATATTTATGATACTTCAAAGACATCACTTTACTTACCCTCGCCCTGGAAGAAGGTACACTTTAACAAAGGGGTCTGAATAACCATTGTTGTCTCGAGGGACTAGGTTTCTTGCTTGGAGAATATGTATTATGAGATTTCCAAGATCATAGTTGATTTGAAGCTTAAAGAAACAGCAAATATTCCATGAACATTATTTTGTTTTTAAAAAAGCATATAATACATTATCGTTCAATATTTTGCCAGTATTTAAAAAAAATTCTCATAAGAAGCATTAACTGTCACTTTCATTTTATTTGAAACTGAACAGACCAGTTAATGTCTAATTTAATTGGGAGCTCCCAGGCACACATTAATTACTAGTAAATGTGCTGTTCATTCTTTCCACTGTGAAAGTTCTGGCCTGTCTAAAATTCATTTAGAAGGAAAATAACACAGTGAATGCTAGTTACATTTTTAAACAAAATTTCCACTGTTAGCAAAATCAGAAATGTTAATGTTCATGAATACAGTTGCCAGAATTTTGAAAATAAATTAACTAATTGATAAATTTAATAGAAAATCTCTTTTGCATTTCATCGAATAGTTAACAGTGGGTAGAATCATTGTTTAAACACAAATACGTTAGTACTGAATTGTCAGGATATTTAAGAATGTGCAATTTGATCTCTTTCTATAGTACACTAGCTGATAAACCTGTAGCTTTTCTTTTTGTGCCTGCTTTCTTAACAGAGTGAGGTTTAGATAATAAAATACAACTGTTCTATAATCTCAGAAACTGAAGAGAAAAGAAGAGGCACTGTCTCATAGATGTCTAATGGCTGTTGTAAAGTTGTCATTGAATAGTAAAAGACTTACCATTCAAACTAAATTTTAAGAAGCCAGCATGATTCAAAATAATTGAATTAACCAATTTTTCTCCTTCAAAAATGAAAAATTCCTTTGGCATCATTTAGAATAGGACAATTTTGTTTGATGCTGTTTCAATTTATCAAATAACAGAAAGGAAAGTGAAAGTGTTAGTTGCTCAGTCGTGTCCGACTCTTTGTGACCCCATGGGTTGTGCAGACCCTATGGACTGTAGTCAGCCAGGCTCCTCTGTCCATGGGATTTCCCATGAAAGAATACTGGAGAGGGTAGCCATTCCCTTCTCCAAGGGATCTAGCCGACCCAGAACTTGAACCCAGGCCTCCTGCGTTGCAGGTCGATTCTTTACTGCCTGAGCCACCAAGGGAGCCCTAACAGAAAGGAAGAAATCTATACTTTGAAAAGGAAAAACCATAAATAAAAAATGAACGTACTTTTTATAATCATGCAAAACAGATATGCTATATTTATGTTGAAAATGGAATAACTTAGATGAGTCAGCCTTCATTTAAAATTTAATATTAAAACGATTTACTGATTTCAGCATAATTTTGATCTGATTATGTTTTGTGGCAGAAAAGCAATCTTTGTTCACTTTTCTCAGTACAGAAAGCTCCAGAGTCTCACTGACCACCATGAAAACAATATGAAACATGAAACACAGAGCCATGAAGGAAAAGGAGAAATAAGAAGTCTAGGACTGCAGTAACTGTGTTTTAACGGAGTACTAAAATACAGGAATTATTCTGAATTAATTTCACTGAGGTTTAGAACAGCTTCCAAATCTTTAAGGAGAAAATTTCCCCCTTTTTTTTCCTTTCTCTGCTAGCCTAAAAGTCCATTTTTAACTGGTGAGGCAGCAAAATCATTTCTTATTGAAACAGAAATTTGCAGGATACTCTAAGAGAGTGCTTTCCAAAGTGTACTCTGTAAATCTGGTGCCTTAGAGAACACTTAGAGTTGCTCAGATGTTACATGTGAGAGAAAATGAGATGCCCCCAGTACCCCTTAACCAGACAAATTCCATTCTGGCAATTCACTGTTTGGGTGTTTACACAAGGTTTCATCTGGAATAAGGCTTTGCTAAAAAGACAGAAGATAAAATATTAAAAAATGAAATCACTGTCATAAGAAAGTATCTCCCCTTGCTGCCCCCCACCCCGCCCCCCCCCCCCAAAAAAAAAGAAAAAGGAAAGCAAAGCAAAGCAAATATCCTGGGAGTTGAAAATATTAGAGCAAAGTTCTACTGTAAAATTAAATATTACCACTGAAGTGAAAAGAAAATAAGAACAAAACAAATGAATTTACTTACGAAACAGAAATAGACTCACAGACAGACAATGAACTTACAGTTGTTGGTGGGGGCCAGGGGGGAAGGGTGAAGGAGAAGGGATAGTTAGGGAATTTGTGGTGGACGTGTACACACTGCTATATTTAAAATGGATAACCAACAAGGACATATTGTGCAGCACATGGAACTCTGCTCAGTGTCATGGGGCAGCCTGGATGGGAGGGGGGTTAGCGGGAGAGTGGATATATATGCATGTATGTATACATATATATATGGCTGAGTGCCTGTGCTGTTCACCTGAAACTATCACAATATTGTTTGTTAGTCAGCTATACTCCAATTTAAAATAAAAAGGTTTTAGAAAATAAACCTTTCAATAAAAAACAAATTACAACAAGCCAAAAAGAAACACAGCACATGTTGGCCCTTGAGCAAAAAATTTAAAAAATGAGACAAAGAAAGAGATATTATGAATCAGAATATCTAGCATTTTCTTTGCTGCATGTGAAATTAAAAGAGATCACCTTTGGCTTTCTAGAAGTGAGAAATAGCAGTGAGCCAGCAGGATCGAGAACACATTGGTGATTTCAGTTCCATCCTGCTGGGTCCTTCTTATTAGGGTGCCCATGTTCTGTGCTTTTTCTTCATTTCCACTCTCACTCTCCACTCTGCTTCAATCCGGGTATGCCTGGATGACAACTGATTTCTTTGTCTTTGTGTCCTCCTCTTATAATACTTCCTAGACGCTGTGGCTCTATGAATTTCTATGACATATTTGTTTCATTTAGCCCCTCCCTCACTCTAAAATATTTCCTGATCCCTCTATTATGTTGTGGCTAACATCCTTCGGGTTCTGTTCAAGGTTCTTTTAATTTAGTCTTAATTTATCTCTACAGGAACATTTTCCTGCAGCAGAGCAGATCTGTTCTTTTCATTACCCTCTGGCAGCAGAATTGCTCCTTGTACCATTTCTTCTTCCAGGAAAACACTTCTCCTTTTTCTATGCTTATCCTCAAATTACTTCAAATCTCTGTTACCCTTTGTGAAAATGTGCTGTAGATGCAACTAAGACTCACTGTTCTTTTCTCTTATCAAAAATGTACTATCTTCAAATAGCTATTATTTTCTATTTTGTTAATTCTTTTCACATGACATTTCTTACCTACCCTAAATTACTTTTTAGTATCATCTAAAGTATCATTTTTCTAACTTTTCTGAATCTGCCCATTTATGACGCAATATATAAACACAGAAACATGCACACAGAACTAAAAAAAAAACCATAATGATTTAAACTATTTTCTTCTATCTTCCTGGTCAAAATCCTCTCAATTAATTTGATAAATTATAGATTGGTTATGATCTCCAGTATGAAAAACACTGCTCTAGAGTAACTGTTCAGCAATTATTTAGCAATTGTTTGCCAGAGGAAGAAAAGAGGACAGCATTAGAGTCATGAAACTCTCAATGCTGCTGTTGCTGCTAGGTTGCTTCAGTAGTGTCCAACTCTGTGTGACCCCATAGACGGCAGCCCACCAGGCTCCCCTGTCCCTGGGATTCTCGAGGCAAGAACACTGGAGTGGAGTGCCATTTCCTTCTCCAATGCATGAAAGTGAAAAGTGAAAGTGAAGTCGCTCAGTCATGTCCGACTTGACCCCATGGACTGCAGCCTACCAGGCTCCTCCGTCCATGGGATTTTCCAGGCAAGAGTAGTCTCAATGAGAAACCTTCAAATTTCCAGGAGAATCTGTCATGTTTGAAACACATTCAACAACTATAAAGTAAAGGAGACTTAATACATTGGTACTGTTAAGGTATTAGGTAGATTTCAAAGTACAGAATTCCAGAGGTATAATTAGATTTAATAAAACATATATTGTATTAAAATACTTATACCTATATATGTCATAAAACAGGAAAAGTTAAGGTTCTAATAGTGCTTACAATCTCAATAGACCAGTGGGAAAAAGAGCCACAAAAGATGGTATAATAATGATCTTTTAAAAGCATTCATACCTGAATTTCCCCCGTAATTGGATGAGAGACAACCTTTGCTGCATCAGTAGGCTGCAATGTTAAGACATATATTAGATTAATGGATAAACCCTTTACAGGATTTACCATTTAAACTTCCCTCTGAGTTAAGTTCTGTTTGGTCAGAGCACACTGCCTGGAAAGCACATTTTGTCCATTTGGTTGCTTCAGATTATGGTGTCTACTTACACTTCTCAATACATGTTTAATTTTATAGATACATAAATCTCTTTTTCATTGTGTGAAGCCTGTTTAGAAGCTATAATTTTATACCTGAAGTAATGTACATTCAATTACTTAAGAAATGGAACACTTTTGGTTGAAAGTATTCAATTTAAGTATTAATGCATTTTAAATGTCTATAAGAAAATGAAAAAGATATTGTTTTTACTTGACTGCCTAGGAGGCCAAAAGTTATAAAAGTCCATCTTATATTCTGTTGCTGGGTTCTCAGAACAGTCCTACTCTCTTCTAGAGTGGGGACACCCAGGTAACCACTTTTTAGCATTTCATACCCCTTTAATTAAAAGTCCATAACATTCGATCTAAGTTCACATTTCCTTAATAATTTTCTTATATCAGTAAAGCCTTTAAAACCATTCAGAATGTGATCTGATAAAGTGATTCATTCTGCTGATTTAATGACTGATTACTGATCTGTTACATTTCGTAGAATGTACAAATTTGTACAAAAAAAGGAATGATGTCCCTGACTCGAGATCAACAACAGAATTTCAGGCAATGTGGCATCACTGTAGGGAGACATTTACTAAAATGGAGGCAAGCTTACTACCAGACAGCAAAGGCCCTGTATCCCTATATATACATCATAGTGGCCTTATAATAATAATTAACTGGAAAAGGAAAATTTATAATGTTTAGGTGTGTTTCTGCTACTTTTTAAAATTATTTTATGCTAGAAATGACAGCAATCAAAGAAGACAGTTATCTTCCAGGTCTTGTTTTGTGAAATATTAAAAATTATGTGTAATCATTGGTAAAGTTATAGAGAAGGGTTTAAATTTTCTAAGCCATATATCCTTTATTAGTAAAGCTCATTTACATGAATGGCCATTTAACACTGAAACTATGCTCTAGCTGCAAAGGATAAACTGCTAGTTATTGAATAATTATGTTTACTTAATTCTTTTATGTTTAACTTTTAAGGAAAGCAAAGGAGTCGAGAAAAAGAAGGAATACACAAGTTCCTGAAACTCTATCTCAATTAAAGATGGGAAGTTTCCTAAAACTAGATATCCATGAATCTCAATGAGCAACGCTGAGGGATAACTAGAGATAAAATGTCAAAAATAGGATGAAAAAAACCCCAAGTAATGATTGATAATGTATTTTGTTTTGATTTCATTTTGATGGTTATAACTCATTTGAAATACGATCATGCAAACATAACTAGAATCAGTGCAGAGAATATACTTATGGACAAATTTTAAATGTTCTGGGGTGTGGCAATGAACTCATAAAGGCACACAAGGATACAATATCTGTGTACAGTGGGCATATCAGCTCCAGGTAGTTATGGTTTAAGATTAGAGACAAGTATTTCTTTTCAGTGATGTCATACCCTTGTGAAGCTGGTTTTTGATGACTGTGGTGATTAAAAAAAAATGTACTGCAAGAAAATTAGTGTGATCAGTGTGGAAGAGGAAATGCGAATGTCAGTGTCCAAACCAATTCCACCATCTGAATAGTTTTGCAGTCCCTTCAGGCACACATATCCCACTGATAAATAATTTTAGTATATAACTATGAAATAGATATATTATTTTATTTTATTTTATGTATTATTTTTCCAATGGTTACTAAGATGTTAGGACATAAATACTAGTTAAATTGTTGGGACCTAACTATATAATAAATGTTAATTGTTTTAGGTATCTCTTTTGGTATAAGGGCAGTATGAAAAAATTACTGAGCTGTTGTGTGCTATGATAGAAAAGTCTGGGAGAGCAAGGACCTACTTCATTAGAACACTTAAAACTAGTAAGCATTTTAGTTGACATTTATTTATACAATGATGGGAGAAATTATTCAGATTTTAAAGATAATATGAAGAAAATCTGATTAGATTTCAGAAATAAAACAGCTTGTGGCAGTAAAATAAAAATTTTGGAGGAAAAAATTCATATTGAATTAGTAAACAAAATAATTAAAATGGTCATATGTAAATATATAGCATAATTTAACCCTATGTCTAAATAATTTAGATTCACATTTTACTTATATTTACTTAGAAGCAATCACTTAAACTGGAACATTATTAATAGATTAATAATTACTTATGAATAATCACTCAAAACATTTAATAGATGGTGTTCTAAATATACATAATTAATGTATAAATATGCTATGGTTTAAATATTTTTGTTTTAATTTACTCCATAATACTAATGTTTTATAATTTAATATATAGTTAGCCTCATAACTAATAAAAACAAAAGGATGTTAAAATTATAATTTTCTAAATTAACTGAAGAACATATGCTATATTTGAACATATTACCTGACTCAGAAACATGTAAGCTTCAGACCATTGCTCAGTATTTCTCTAATCTCTCAATGTCAATATTTTAATATTGTAGGATTTGTAGAACAAATAAAAATAAGTATTGACTTTGATGCATACTATAAATATCATTAAGTTTATTTATTTTAAGAAACTCAGTACCAGCTAAATGTTGATGATAATAAACTCTCCGCTAAATGTTGATGATAATAAACTCTCCAAAAGATGAATAGGCAACAGTCCCTTTCTTCAGGAGTGTTAACATCTATTCACTATATATTTCTGTAAGTATATATAGAATCTCACCAATAACCAGATTTGATTATTGTTATTACTATCAATAAGAATTAAAAAGCAATCTATATACCTTCACTGTCAAGTAGACCATAATGTGAGCCACATAGGTTATTTCAAATACTGTAGTAGTCACTTTAAAAATGTAAAAATAAATGGTAAATTAATTTTTAAATATATATTTTGTTTATTTGACTGCACCAGGTCTTAGCTGCACCGCATCGGTAGCATGCGGATGGTTTAGTTGGGTATGTTGGCTCTTTAGTTGTGGCATGTGGGGTCTAGTTCCCTGACCAGGGGTCAAACCTGGGCCCCCTGCATTGGGAGCACGAAGTTTTAGCCACTGGACCATCAGGAAAGTCCTGTGCAATTAATTTGTACTGACATATTTTATTTGATGCAATTTATTAGAAATACTATCATTTCACCATGAAATCAATATAAAAAATGTAATGAGCTATTTTACATGTTTTTTTATACTAAGTCTTTAAAATCTGTTGTATAATTCACATATACAGCATATCTCAATTAGGACTAGAACATCTGAAGTGTTCACTTGCCACAGGTGGCTAGCAGCCACTGTCATGGACAGTGAAGCTCTATAGCTGTTTCAGCAAAACCTCTGTAAAACTACACAGGTCACATTCTTGGCATAGAAAAGAATTACCACATATCATAAAACGTGTCAGTATCATTTCCCTGATATTTGTCCTATAATACCTGTGTCCTATAATACCTGTTCTATAATACCTATAATACCTGTGTTCATCTTGCAATCATTACCAAAAAAGTTCACATGAAAAAAAAAAAACCTCTATTTTTTACTCCCATAATATTATAAAGACTCACAGGTACCATTGATGTTTTAATTTAATTTTAATTTATTTTGTTATGGTCTATGCAAGCTACTCTGCTACGTGCTTAGGGAGCTATAAAGAAAATAAGAAATGGCTTTTGGTTCTTAATGAGTGTGCAGCCCATTTAGGAGGGTAAAATAAGCAAACAAGTAACCATAATCAAGATACAAATTGTTTTACTGGATACATAAAGCATCTGGCACTTTGGAGGGAGGGAAGGAAGAGAGAACGATGACTCTAAGGAAGGATTAGAATATGGAAAGGCTTCGTAGAGGAAGGGTTTCTGTTATTTTTGTTTATCATTGACTCTTCATTTTCTGCAGATTGTAGAGTAAAAGCAAGGCATGGCATATAATGTCTTTCAATTTACAATTATCTAGGCTTCTCCTCTATTTATTATCCCTATATCTTTTGTATACCATGACTTAAGCATACAATTTTCTGTTTCTCATTTTTTTTTTTTGGTGGTGCATTCTCTTCTTCAATGTTGGTTTCTTTTTCCCCTTTACCAAACGGGTTCATTAGCTAAATGCCAGCTTTCCTAACCCCATTGTCCCAGTGCCCTCTGCAGTTTTTAATGACCACCAACATTATAGCTTTACTGAATTTGTTTATATATCATCCTTCATCTATACTTAAATTAGTACTTCTTAAACTTCAAGGGGTATCACACTCACTTGGAGAACTTATTAAAACTCAGGTTGCTTGGTTTTATCCCTGGAGCTTCTGATTCAGAAGCCATAATGGTAGGATCAAGAATTTGCATTTTTAATAAGTTCTTGCCTGATGCTGATACTACTGGACTGAGCAGGCTTTAAGAACCACTGGTCTACATAGTATACAGGGATGGATTTTACCCATCTTTGTATCTTGCATACAAATTATGACTCATGGTACTGAAGGTGGCATCTAAAAATGTCTTTGGAAAGTAGAATGAGTTGATAACCCTAAGAAATAGAGTACTTAGTAGCAAGGCTATTGTAAAGATCTGACAACATTAAGTTTATTGTGATAATCTTCCAAGGAACATCTCCCTTCCCCAGGTAGAGGCAGGGAAGCTGACATTCCAGGTAGCAGGGATGAATTTTAAACAGGATAGGGACCTAATCCAATCACTGTGTCACAGATCCATAGTTGGAGGGTAGATTAAGAGGGAGGAAGAGAGACTGGTGAGCGGAGTGACTAGCAGTAAGTGCAATACTGCAGTTAAAAAAGAATAATGCTTTACTAAATGAAATTGGCAAGTTCAGAAAAGACAGAAAATTATTAGAGACATCAAAAAACTAGAATTCAGAGCACTAGGATTCAATGAGTCAAAAGAAAAGATGAGACGGTGCTTTTATATTTCGACTTAATTTTCTGGGAGGATGGTGATGTCAAATGCTGAAATAGAAAAAATATCTGGATGACAGACTTATAGAATTTATTGTGTTTGGTGTGAAAACTTTGTTAGCAGAATTTGTCATGTCTTTAGGTCATCTGTGTGGAGATACTGAGAAATCGGAAAATGATATCAGCCTGTAACTTTGGAGACAGGGCACCTCCATGAGGTAATTCTTCAAAATTAATACATAATTGCATGTGGTAAAATATAGTTGTGTTAAAATTTATTTTGAAATTGAGTCTATCTTTGAACTTATTCCTCATGAAACCGTAAAAAACTTTATTTTCTGAAGTCCAGTCAACTTACCAACCATAGCCTGTCCTTCCTATATATATTTCACCACATAAGGAAAAACCTTTATGTTTAAACAAACAAACAAAAAACCCTTTAAATGTATTTATCAATCATGAAGAGAGTTTCTCTATTAATAATCCAATCTATGGGGGGAAAATTACAAATTGTCTATATTATCACCTGATCCTATTAAGTTAAAATTAATTTATGTTTTCTTTTAATTCCCCAGTAACTCTAAAATAATACTGTTAGAAACATTTATTCTAACTGAAGAACTGCATGAAGAGAAAATTTATTAGTATGGAGTTGGATACATTTCAAAATAGCAATACTGTATTACTGGGTTTCTTTGTTTCTTGTTGTCCTAAATTATCCTCATTTCATAGTCTTTTTTACTATTTATTTAAATTACAAAATATAATGTAATTATACCTTGTGTTTCCAAAAAGATACAATGACTATATTTGATACACAAAGAGGTTCAGATTTATGTAACAGCCACATAGAAAAAGAACAGGAAGCATCAGATGAATTTTTTTTTCAAGTCCCTCATAATAACTGCCACAATACTTTAAGAGAGAAACACATCATGTTGATACATCTTGATCAGTTTTATACTGAGATATGGAAACCTTTTTTGTTTGTTTCAGCAGATTGATAGGAAAGGAGAAATTACATGAGAAACACCTTTAGGACATGATACTATATTTCCCATCTCCTAATTTGAATAAGGAGTAGAAAATAAGCAGTTTAGAGGCTGCATTGGGCATTTCTCACCTTGCTGCTGCTGTGTTTCTTTTTGCTCACTGAGGGTGACCCTGGCTGCCCAGGACTGGGAACGGAACTGGATCCTGCTGATGTAGGACCTGAATGAACGTGAGATCCCTTTTCAACAACAGATGACAGAACCAGTGGTGACTGCTGCAGTGAGACCTTCTGGAGCTCTGCTGCCAACTGCTTGGGATCAACCCCTGGGGATTTCGCTTTATCCACTGCAACAAAACCAAATGGCTTCACATATTCTCAGTTTCATAGGTACTTAATACCAGGGAACTTAGATCTGAGTTCTAGATGACAAAGTCAAAATGTTATGTAAAACAATTTAAATTAAAAAGAAAATACATACAAGTGAACCTTTATAAATCTATTTCTCAGGAAGTCTAGAAGGTTCAGAGAAAAAGAGTACTGAATTACAGAGGAAATTTGAGGTTCCTATTATATCATTAGAAAAATGCTTGTAAATGTTTTATACAGAGAACTGAATATATGACAAAATACTCTTTTATTCACTGGAATTTAATTTCTATGATCAGTTGTTTTTATTTCTTGCAATCTTATATATCTATTTTTCTAAGGGGAAATTTCAAAGAATATATTTACATTTACAGACATATGAAAATTTCTACAGGTTTTGGTCTGCTCTGTTTAGTGCCATAACCCAGACTCTTAGAGATATTGGCTATAGCATAGGAAGTGCTTGGTAAATATTTATTGAACATGGAACAACAATATATTTAATCTTATAAATGAGCTAAATTTATAGACTATATCTGCTATCTAAGAAAGAGTTAAATCTACTTTACTGTGTACTTATATTGATTTTTATTTATTATAAAAGGCAATCAAATGTTTCAGTAGGGTTCCAAAACTCAGCTATGCTAAAAAGAATCTAGTATTATCCAAAAAGTATATAGGACCCAAAATAAATGACTCCATGAATTACTTTCATATGATGAATTTAATTTTAAAGAATTCCAAATGTGAATTCACACAGCAAGAATTTCATGTGAATTTCTTTAATGGTTCTAACATGTATATATGTGTTTCCCTAGAATACTAAAATGAAACTACAATGCTTCCAATTTTCTTACTATTACATAAATATATAAACATTCATATGTCTATACATTTATTTTTGCCTCTATCTGTGATTGTGTCTATATCCTCATCTACAGCTCCATCTGCCTCTACGACTGCTTCTCCATCTCCATCTTCACCACACTTGGAAGCAGACTGCTTTCACCTACCAGCTTTTGGTGGTTCATGGAGTTCTAGGTGCTGGGGATTTTCAGAATCTGACAGCATATTGAGGTCCCTAAAAATTAAAACAAAAAAAAAATTAAGAAAGCAATTGAGGACGTCTGAGACAAAAGGTCCCTTTTCCCAACTACGCTGAGTATTTTTTTCAGTAGGTAAATGAGAAGTGGTTAATGATATAAAGCAATTTCAAAGCATGCTCACCCTTCTAACCAAATATATATTTGCAATGCTATTAAAAGTCAGCTGATAAAAATGATTATTTAAGGTGAAATCTTTATGGATTAAATATAAGTTCATTTTGAAATACTGTACAAATCCATGAAATCTAAATGGGTTTAAGCTTTCATTTAAATGATGCATGTTTCAAGAAAATCATGAAAGGGGACATAATAAGAAACAAAATTAGCTGAATTCTTTCTGTGCTTTAGACTTTGATTCTGAACACAAGACATCTATAAACTTGCATTCACTTTATTTTCTAATTACCAGAAATCTTTCTGACTGGCAAAGGTTCCACCTTAACAATTTTAAATTAAAAGAGCCATGAATAGCCAAAAAAATGGAAACAAAAAGATGGGGAAAAACTCACAGTCTTACACATATTTCTGCTTCCCCATTTTGCTGACTAATGATACTCTGCACTTCTTCATATGTTTTAGAAGTTAAAGGAATTCCATTCCACTCCAATACTTGCATGCCTAAAAAGAAAAATTCAAGTATAAAATAAAAAAAAGGCATGCTATGTCTCATCTGGGTCCACAGGGCACAGAAGACATTGCTTTGCATTTAAAAACCACTTCAGCAGCCATTCAACTGAGCACGCCATTTCAGAGAACATCAGTTCAGAGTTCTCTGGAACATAAATACCAAAACCATATGTAGCTTGATTTCATCAACTTACCTGAACATATAAAATGCATCTAATACAACATGCAAAATGTTGCTCTTAAAAACAATTAAATATTATCAAACCCATGCATTTTGTTCACACTGTTATGAAGAAAACATTCTTGACTAAACCAATTTTTTATGGGGAAGAAATAATTGTAAACACCAATATATTATTTTCTATGTGCAGCAAGCAACTAGAAAAGTGTAAACTCCTATTATATTATGGAATAGGAGTGGTAGAAAAAATTGTTAGGATTTTGTTGTGAAGCTTCCTTTAAGAAATTGTTATAGCCTCAACTCTGCTCAGATAAAAAAGATTTCCATTAAGTGTCTGTTACTTCACTACATGCAAGACAGTCCTAAGTAGAAGAAACAGATGTTATATAGAGGGCAGCGTCATGGGTGTGTGTATGCTCTATGCGCAGAAGGGCCCCATACTTGGTTTAATCTTTGCTGCTGCCATCTTGAAATTCTTAATACTGTTTGAACAAAGAGCCCTACATTTTCATTTTGCTCTGGGTCCTGTAAATTATGTTGCTGGACTGGTCACAGAGCATTTTGTATTTCCTCTTTTTCTAGAAAGATAATTTTCACAGAAAAAAAGTAGCAACATTATTAGTATTTCAATATTTTACATTTAGGTTTTTTGGTCCCTTTTATATGAGCTGTCAAATAATTTAGGGTGCATGTTTAGCACAAATCACATGGTCATATTATGTAGCTATGTGAGCTACTTATAAATTCAGTGAAACTACCCAAGTTATAGTGCCAGATATTTGTGAATGCTACCAGCTTTACCTGAGGAAAAATACCTGCCATGGCTAGAACATCATTTAAAAAGAAATACTTGTTGAACAATTAGGTTTTCAATGAGCTTCATAGATGCCAATGTGAAATTCCCTATTGTTCACTATTGGCTTGCACGGGAAATTCTAAACATGGCATGATTGAGTCTTTAAAGTTTTAATGATTTTGATATACATTGGTAACAAGTAAGGGAAGTTCTTTTACCATTGAGAAATGGCAAAAGAAGTCCATAAAAATGCCTACAATAACACAAACAAGAATGATGACTTTTCTATAACTTACTCCAAGGAAACTTTATCTTCAGATGGGCCTTAGGTTTATTTCAACAATCCCAGGCTGTTGTACACATAAAATGAGAAAAATTACATAAAAGAGTGCGATAATACCTCTAAAGAAAAATTTAGCACTGAAAGTGGCAAAACACACTGAAAAACACTTCTTTTAGTCACAAGAAAGAGTACATTTATAACCAGATGATTCTGAATTGAAACAAATTAATGGTGTCATAATCCAGAAATTGCATTGCCACTTTTCTGCAGGAACAAATTCTATTAAAGGAAATAGCTGCATAACCTTCTTGCTTCCTGTTTTGAATTTACCTGTTAGTTTTTCACATTTTAAAGGGGCAAATTCATACAATGTAGTTATTCAGTGAAATGAAAAATGCTTCTAGTTGTAAAAAAGAAAAGCTGTTTAGACTCATTAATAAAACTAATGAAAAAATACAGCGATAACTAGCATGTTACCTAGATACATACCGAAGATCATGAACTACACTTGAGACTGAGATCTTCTCAGTCTCAAGATATACCCATTGAACCTTCTTTGCCCCAGTAGTCTCCCACTAGCACTGGTGCAGTACTGCAGTCCAAAAGATTTTCCAATTCTTTTAGTTTTGGTTTCATGGTGAGTATGAAATCTATAGGGAATGGGACTACTTGAACATAGTTACTTAATAACAACTTCGCTTTCCTCTGTCTCTCCAACTTCCTACAAATTCTACAAGAATCACAGGAAAATCAACGAGTATACAAATCACTCCTTTTAAATTCATAAAATGATTTTAGAAGTTGTAAGAATAAAAATAATTAAGTATGTGTCTTCAAATATATAATAGTTTTGAAAATTATTTTCTTTGGATGTGCCACCTGGCTTGTGGGATCCTAGCTCTCTGACCAGGGATCGAACCTGCATCCCCTAGAATGGAAGTGTGAAGTCTTAACCACTGGACACCTGCACATTCTCTTGAAAATACTTTAATTGTAAGGTCCTAGAAACTATTTTAAAATGCATGCAAAAATTATTTGATCATACTACACAGAAGTTCACTAAAATAGTATTTTATCACTTAATTGATTTGAATGTAGGCATATTCAACGTTAAGGAAACTTTTTACTCTGACTTTGGTTTTGAAATAATTCCTAGAAGATAGTGAACACATGAATGGTTTTATCTACTGTTTAGCATTGTGAGCAAACACATTTCCTTTAAATTATATCAATGTGTATGCAAACCAGTTATTCAAGTTTGAGACTGTACAGATGGTACTTCAATTATATCCATGCTGCTGCTGCTGCTGCTGCTAAGTCACTTCAGTCGTGTCCGACTCCGTGTGACCCTATAGATGGCAGCCCACCAGGCCCCCCTGCCCCTGGGATTCTCCAGGCAAGAACACTGGAGTGGGTTGCCATTTCCTTTCCAATGTATGAAAGGAAAAAGTGAAAGTGAGGTCACTCAATCATGTCCGACTCCTAGCAACCCCATGGACTGCAGCCCACCAGGCTCCTTCGCCCATGGGATTTTCTAGACAAGAGTACTGGAGTGGGGTGCCATTACCTTCTCCGAATTATATCCATAGAAAGCGCCTATTCTAATAACTTTTAATATGAATGCTAGGATAATCTGATTTTTGATTTGTATGAGTAATGAGAAAATTAACTTCTTAAAATCTTACACTTTGGTAATTAAAACCCCCAAAATTTAATAAGAAATTTTTGAATTAAAAAAAATCAGTCACCATAAAACACTCTATATTATCACTAGTTTTAGTGATATTTATCACTATTTATATCAATATTTATCACTACTGGATTAAAATTATTATATTACCTATCAAAATTTTATAGATTAAGGTATATCAAAATATATATCACACAAAAGTTCATGATTTTTATTTATCTATTCCACAAATATTTAAGTGGCAGGTACTACACAATTTATCACCTTTGTATCTATTGTTTTATGCTGTTATAAAAAGTAATAAAAATAATAATCTAGTAGAAAAAAACCAGAAATATTGGCAATTAGCAAGATGAAGATGAATCACAGAGAAGGAAATTCTAAAGTATTTTAAGTATATAAAGAAAAACCTAGACTCATGAGAGATTAGAAAGTATAAATGAAAGCAATAGTGATGTATTACTTAAGTCTCACTATACCCAAAAATGTTTGAAAGCCAGAGAATACAGTGTGCTGACCAGAATATGGGATTAGGGGATCATGACATAGTACATAGTTTAGCTTTATCACCACTGTATGATCTGAGAATACTATGACTATTTCTGGATGAAAAATACAACTGCTTGTTTACAATTTACAAGCATGTAATTATTTTATTGGGAATGCAGATAAATGCAACCACTCTAGAGTACAATGTGGCAGAATGTTGTTAAATAAAGCACATGTACACCCTAGGACCCAAAAAACTTCTTGAGTTTTGATTTATGGGGAGGTGGTAGCATCAGGAAAAATGGACAATGAGAATGCACTAAATATTTACGATGGAAAAACTTAGCAGTCTTAAGAAAGAAATCATACCAGTTGTTAATACGAAAAGATGGATCCATCTTAAAAGCATCTGACTTACAAAACATGTGAGAAACAGGATCTGATCTAAGGGCAATGACATTTACGTTCATTAAGATGATATCCCACACAAATTAACATTATACATTATACAAATAATAAACAGACATTACATAAATTATAATGGTTGCTCATGGAGGTAAGAACAGATAGGTAAAGAAAATGATATTAAACAAATGAATTAATAAATGAATAAACAAACAAACAGCCCCCTACACACACACAAGGTAGGTGGAAACCTAATGAGAACCAGTGGGGTTGGGGTTGATGTGCTATGAGATAAGAATATGATATAGCTGAGTAAAAAAACAAACAAAAAAAATAGAAAAAAAACCCCAAACAATTAATTCAAAATTTCTATATATTTTTCCCCTTTTCCACTGATATTATTAACTATGACTCTAGATTAGTTTCCTAAATTTGGACATCTGTGCTCATGAATTCTCGATAAACTAGCGGCAGCAGGAAAAACTCAGCTGAACTGCTTATTTGTCTTGGCTTTCTAAATAGCAAAGAAACCACGCAAGTGAGTTTCAGGAGTCCAGTAAGTTATCCCATCAGTTACACTAGTTATTTACGCATTTTCAAGTTAGGCCATGTTAATATAAGTGAAATGCATAGATAGATATATTTTTTTACTTTCAAAACTACATTTAATGTTTTAGCCTATTTATATATTAACATTGGGTAAAGTCTATTGGGCTGCAAATGAGTTGGACACGACTCACGACAAAACATATGTTAACATAAAGAATGAAAAAAAGGTGGACAAAGAGAAAAGAGGAAAGGGAAGAAAGAATGAAGGGAGGTAAAGGTAAAAAAAAATTGAATATAGTTTCCTGAATATACAGGTCAAAGGAGATGCCCTAATCTATAACAAGATGTTCAATACTGTACACCTGAACACTTAAAAAATCAGCAAAGTATGGCTTTCATACAAAAGTTCTCAAATGAAATTAACTTCTACATTACAAAATTGTCACATTTTGAATGTGAAAAGTTATCTAAGAAATATCAAAGACTACCATTGGAAAAGACCCTGATGCTGGGAAAGATTGAGAACAGGAGGAGAAGGGGACGACAGAGGATGAGATGGTTGGATGGCATTACCGACTCGATGGACATGGGTTTGGGTGGACTCCAGGAGTTGGTGATGGACAGGAAGGCCTGGCGTGCTGAGGTTCATGGGGTCGCAAAGAGTTGGACATGACTAAGCAACTGAACTGAACTGTTAAACTGAGTTTACTCACATTTTTTTTCCTATTTCTGTGTCTACTGAAAGTATTGTGAATTAATGACTTCTACACTTATAGGTGTAAAACAGATTTAGCTCCATTCATACAAAATTTTTAAAGAAAACAGATTATCACCTCCTTTGCAGTATTACTGGTCAATTTATTATTGACCAGGGTCACTGAAAGAGGATTGCATGAATAAAATGTCTTGTAAAAACATGCCACAACTATTTTATAGACTCATTATAAAGCAAGCAAGATCCTGTTAGATATAGTAGTTTTAGTTTTTTTTACAATTGAGAAGTAAAACATGAAGTGATATGACTTTTCTAACACCACATATTTACTTAATGGTAATGGAGAGGCAATGGCACCCACTCCAGTACTCTTGCCTGGAAAACCTCATGGACGGAGGAGCCTGGTAGGCTGCAGTTCATTGGGTTGCTAGGAGTTGGACACGACTGAGTGACTTCACTTTCAGTTTTCACTTTCATGCATTGGAGAAGGAAATGGCAACCCACTCCAGTGTTCTTGCCTGGAGAATCCCAGGGACAGGGGAGCCTGGTGGGCTGCCATCTATGGGGTCGCACAGAGTTGGACACGACTGAAGTGACTTAGCAGCAGCAGCAGCAGCAATGCAAATAGGAACTCTGTTTAACTGTCTCTCAGGCCAATGCTAGTATCAGTAAATAAGAAAACTCATTCAAATTATGCTAACTAAAACTATGTCATAGCCCACCAGAATATACTGCTGCTACTGCTAAGTCACTTCAGTTGTGTCCGACTCTGTGTTGGTAAGGAAGTGAAGGAATTGGAACTAGTATATTCTGGTGGTTACATTGCAAAATGGTGTAGCCACTATGGAAAACAGTCTGAAGTTTCCTAAAAGTTGAAAATAGCATTACCACATGATTTAGCAATCCTACTGCTGGAGATTTATTCAAAAGAATTGAAATGATGATCTTAAAGAGATATCAGCATTCCCACATTCTCTGCAGTGCTATACACAATAGCTCAAATGTGGAAATAACCTAAATATCTATTAACAGATAAATCAATAAAGAAAAACACGGTTTAGAAATACTAAAGAATATTATTTGGCCTTTATTGCTCCTGAATTCAGGAAATTTGTAATATGAGGCATGGATAAATCTTGACAATATCATGCTAAATGAATTAAACCCAGTCACAGGAGGATAAATACTGCATGATTCCATCTGGATGATGTATCTAAAACAGTCAAACTCATAGGAGCAAAGAATAGAATGGAAATGGGGAATTTCTAATTAACTTGTATGAAAGCTCAGCTTTGCAAGACAAATAAGCTTTAGATATCTGAGAAATAACATTGTGCCTTTAGATATCAATACTGTATTGTTATCTAAATGTTATGTTAAAAACCATGAAGAGATTAGGCCTCATGTTAAAAGTAGTAAGTGCAATTTTAAAAAGGGGAAAAAAAGAATGTAGGATGAATAAAAAGAATGGGAGGTAAAGAGTTGTAGGGAGAAGATCTCCCCTAACAATGGTGGTTGGAGGTTGCAAAGGCAGTAGGGAGCAGCATTCTATTTGCTTATATTATCCAGGGAAGATGGCATTACTTCAAAGAGAAATTTCTATGTGGTGCCTTTAGAAACGCTGACCTTAGATTTGGTGGCTCAGATTAGACAGAATTACTTTCATGAAAATTTGGTCATAGTATAAGGGCACCACCCACTCAAGGAAGTGGGCTGGCTAGATCACCACTCTCTCTGTGGTGCAGGTCAATGTACAGGGATCCAACCTTCATTGTTCTAGAATGTGTAAGACCCTCACTGGGAATTTCTCTAGCGCTCATGGGGAGAGAAGCATCAAATAATAAATGTGATTCAATTTTTCAACAGTAGATGAAAGAAAGATTGGAATTGATCACATTTGATTTACAGAAAATGTAATGTGCTTATTATACACCAGGATGGTGTTGCAAAATCATGCTTTTTAGACAGAATTAAGGTAAAAAGGGAAATGTATTTAGCCATGATTTGTGGGTTCAACTTGAAGAAGGTTATCATTATAGAATTCTTTTTCTAATCACTATGATTATTAACATAATCTATTATTCCAGCTCAGTATTTCCTGGAAGGTTTGGTATTGATGCCAAAGTTACTCTGTGGCTACAGTTTAAGGTGTTTAGAATTAGATATGTTACTTCATATAGACTTAAATAGAATGTGGCGGAATAAGGCAGGAAACAGTTTATAGGTACTGAAATTTGATATATCCTCTCCAAAATAATATAACACATGACAACTGAGCGACTTCACTTTCACTTTTCACTTTCATGCATTGGAGAAGGAAATGGCAACCCACTCCAGTGTTCTTGCCTGGAGAATCCCAGGGACGGGGGAGCCTGGTGGGCTGCCGTCAATGGGGTCGCACAGAGTCGGACACGACTGAAGTGACTTAGCAGCAGCAGCAGCAGCATGGAGATATCCAATGATAGGTACATGATGCTAACATCTCATTTAAATCAGGTTGCAGTTCATAAATTAAAAACTTTTCTCCATTTAATTTCCCAATTTATTTTGTCAAAATACTCAGAGTAGATGTTTTCTATTTATTTTCTAATTAAATGGCATGAACAGATTAATATCATCAAATACCATGACCAGCTAACAGTAACAGATTAATCCAAAATGCAAGCATGATTATATAGAGACACAGAGTTGGGTTAAATGGTTATAGGAAGCTAGGTTAAGTCACACAATTGTGCATGAGAGATGCTTTTCTTAACTGGTGCCTCCTCTGCTTTAAGTATCCCTAGTGAAACATCAAGGATTTTAACTTTATGTTCTTAATCTTTTTTGGTATTCATGTATTCTGTATTATTCCATTTATAAAGTTATTTAAATATATCCCACTACTCAGAGAATGGAGTTTAACACAAAATATCATCAATTTATATTTGGTAAAGTGTTTCCTAATAAACACAAGAAATATTTAAACCAGTTGCAAAAAAATCATCTCCACCAAGAATACATATATATATAAGATACAAATTCTATTTCATAACGTTATGAATGTTTCATAACATTATGAATGTTATAGAAACAGATAAAATATGCAGAACTTTGATTTCTAAGTTGTAACTTTAAATCATGTGCAAAATCAGACAGAAAGAAATTTATATTTTGAAAATTAAAGTTCTAAAATGAAATCCCCTAATCAAAATTGAAGAGCAAAAGAGATTCCAATATACTTATTATAGAGTATAAAAAAATACTTTTTTTTCACAGAAGGAATCAAAAAAAATCATAACCTAAGTACTCATCACTAGAAATATCGCATGATCAATTTTTGTGCATACAAATGTGGATTTCATATGTTTCTTATTTTGAGCCAAAGATACTACAGAATTATTATGAATGGGATAATCAAAACCTAAAAAGTGAACTTTAAATTACAGAAGTTCTTTTATCATTTAAATACTTAAGGGATAGAAATAAAACAGAGGAGTCATTTCAAACAATAATAACCATTTTATCACCATGAGAGAAACTTTAAAAAAAGAAAATGAATTATGTGTTACTTCATAAGAAATGCCAATATTTTATTATTTATATCATGAAGAAGAATTAGCAAATAATTCACTTTGGCTTGATGAATGTTAAATACATAACATTCAATGGTAGAATTCTGTTTAAAAAGTTCTCAATCACTTTTAGTAAACAGAATGTAATTTTAATATATATTATTAGTATATAAAACATATTACAACAATTGAATTTTCCACTAATGAACCAAAGTTGTCTAAGAAGACAACACTTTAACAGCAATATCTGCCAAATGATAGAGAACAAAACTCAATTATTTCCCTCCAGCTCTTTAAAATTTACATAGAGAAATTACTTCCCCTAAGTCAGAAGCAAACATGATAATGGTAATATATTTTAGATAAATAAAATGGCAATATATTTTAGATAAATTAAACAAAACTTTTTTGTTTAATAGGAATAAAGAAGTCTTTTTTGATCAAAAGGAATAAAATTAGACCCATTTCACTTAAGTTAATCACACCAATATGGGATTTTTTTTAAAAGTTATTTTGACCACTTATCCTCATTTAAACTTTATAGCTATTCAGTAAAATATGTAGAATAAATGTAACTATCCTTGTTTTTACAGATCTTTAGAAATTACATTGAGTGGTAGTTCAAAAGGCAAGATTCCTGACTCTTCATCTAAGCCCAAGAATATTAGTAGCATTTTTGTTTAAAACATACAGAATATCTACTTATAAGATTTTGGCTATTTTTATAGCTAATAACCATAGATTTATGTGCATAATCAATATGAATAAATGTACTTATTTATGATAAAAGTACTGTATGTGTCAAAGACAGGACTAGAGAGATGCTGGGTCATATCATTAATCATGATTTCTATCATGATTTCTCCTACTTAAAAGTAGGGGCATCATGAACACATGCTCATAAAAGTAAACAAGATTACAGCTCCAGTCTTAAGCTTAGAAATGAGAAAGGTGATGTATAAAAATAAATTATAATGGATTGGTATAAGTTATGAAAGCCATGGTAAATTACATTAAACTCAGGCTAATGGAAGACATAAGAAAAATTTGCCTTAATAAAATTCTCATTTCAATAACTGTCTGCAGTTTGTATGTTAATGTCAGTCTCTTTCATGTTTTCTCTTGTACATATTTCTATTGTTACACTCAAAACACTTTATTTTACATTATGCATTTGTGTAACTGTCTCCGCTGCTGTCCTGTGAATTTCTACATCTGTACATGTGTTTACTGAATGAATGAATGAAGGCAGAGACAGACTGGAAATGGGGAGACTGCTGAAGAAGATAAGAATTCAAAATTTCAGCAGAAGATAGGATTATACATTTTTATATCTAACATAATCATCAGAAAATACTTTGATGAGGAAAACATGGAATTGCTGAGAATCAGTTATTCAAGTATAGTATTTAAATCCATTTTTCACAATTCATTAATATAAACTATTTAAGTTCAATAAAAGACTGAGTATAACCTATTATTTAAATTAAAAAAATAAAAGACTGAGAGATTTTATTCATTTTTGTTCCTCTCCAACACCTAAGTAGATATTGATAGACACATAATTTTCATATATAAAAATGCATTACAGAATGAGTTTTCATCATAAACATTAAAAACTGTGGCTCTTAGTGAGATACAATTCGAAAGTGATAGGAATAAAAAACATTTGAAATGCCACCTGTAGAACTACACAATTACACATTTTAAGTTGTATGATGTCTATTAAAGAATGTATACTTATTGTATTAATTAAAATAAGATTAAGACTTGAATGTTAAATGCTCTGTAGGTTTCTTACATTATGTAGCGATTTAAGTTTTTTAAAAACTTAACTTTTAAAAAAACTTGGGCTTATAGTACCTTTTGGCTTGTGAAATTTGAATACTCTGTATGGGAACAAATGAATAAACATATTGAGGTCATTTTCACTGAGCTGAAATTTAATATACATGTTGTATTAGTATTTATAGATACATGATATAGCATCATTTATCCCCAAGTCCTCTGTTCCCATCTTTGGTCTGAACAGCCACATTTCATGCCTGGATTATTTCTGTAGCTTCCTAACTGCTCTCTTTCCTAATCTTTACTCCTTCAAACTATTATCCTTATAGCAGTCGGAATGATTTTATTTAAACGTCATTCAGCTTGTGTCGGCCCAGTGCCTTCTCATTTGACATTAATAGAGGCTGAAGTCCTTACACTGACCTACAAGATTCTAGCTCTGCTACTTCTGTTGCTCTGTTACCACCATTACTTTCCTGCCCACACCTCCTGCTATATTCTGTCACATCCTCACCCAGTGCCAGCCATGCTGACCTCAATGTGGTCTTACTGTTCCTGGCACATACCAGGTAAGCTCTTGCTCTGAGCTTTTGCCCTTTTCTTTCCTCTGCCTGTAAGACCAATAACTGTAAGCTGACTCCTTCCTCTCCTTGGGGGCTTTCCTCAGTTTTTGCCTTCTTGGTGAACCTTTCCCTGACCATTCCATCTGAAATTGCAACCCCACCCTATGGTGTATGCATCCTCCTGGTTATCTTTTTCTCCTCAGCACTTATTACCACTTATTATGTGATACTTATGAATAGGTTTGTTAATTTCAGTTTCACCTACTAAAATGTATGGTCTATATTTTCTTCATTTACATCTCATAGGACCAAGAGAGGTTGCTCTACAGAGCATATATTTAAACACACACACATAATTATATATTAAATTTATACACACATATACATATATGCTAGAACTTAGAAAACTCAAGCACCATATCTGACAGTAATGGGATCTAGTAAAAACTAGGGAGTAAAAGCAAACAAAAGTAGTTTAAGAGAAAATAAAAGCAATTCAATTTTCTTCCACCACTCTCAGTATAACTCAGTATGCTGCTGCTGCTGCTAAGTCACCTCAGTCATGTCTGACTCTGTGCAACCCCATAGATGGAAGCCCACCAGGCTCCCCCGTCCCTGGAATTCTACAGAAAAGAACACTGGAGTGGGTTGCCATTTCCTTCTCCAATGCATGGAAGTAAAAAGTGAAAGTGAAGTCGCTCAGTTGTGTCCGACTCTTCACGACTGGCCTACCAGGCTCCTTCGTCCACGGGATTTTCCAGGCAAGAGTACTGGAGTGGGTTGCCATTGCCTTCTCTGATATTTACATGAGACGTGACTTAATCACTTCAGGCATTAAATTAAAAAAAAAATTATTCAGACTGGATACCTAAAATGATTTTCTATTATAGCAGATACCTCTAGCAGATCAATGCTCCCTCTTACAGGAAGCCTGAACTTTGTATGATTAACCATCATCTATGAAAAGATTTTTGTCTACCTTCAACAAAATAGCTTCTTCAGCTAGTCTAGCTATTTATAGTTAACAAAGCACTTGCTTAAGCACAAAAAACGTATCAGCTCCTTTTATACTTTCAGTTAACCTGGTGAGATAGGTCGTGAAGCCTCCTAGTTGAAATACCAACCCATACAGATGAGATAAAAGGAGATTCAAAGAACATAAACAACTTGCCTAGCAACATGAGGATGGTGTTAATTCAGTCTTCTGACTTCAAGTCTGTGCTTTGTCTATTAGGAGTGTTCTAAATCCTTGCAGTTCAGAGCTCAGACCTGAATATGGTCAATTATCTATGCACATACTGATAGAGGGGATCGAATTCAAGTTTAATAGCACAGGCTCCTCTTACCATCAAAGGTTTTCAAAATAAGTACCTCTACTTCTGCGAAACACTGTGACAAACACTATATTAAATGTTTCTGATATATTATTTTTGCTGATAACAATATGGCAGACACTATTATTATGCCAATTTCCCAACTGAGAATAACAAGGTACTAAAAGTTAAACAAATTTTCCAGGCAGTAAGTGCTAGAGCTCAATCTAAATCCTGATGTCTTTGACTCTAAAAACATTCTCTGCAAAACTAATACAATTATGTAAAGTTTAAAAATAAAAAAAAAAAAACATTCTCTTTATGTAATAAAGATGCTAAGGCATTGGCTGTCTGAAGGTACAGTATAGGTATTAAGCAGAGTTCAGCACCCTTACTTCCAAAATAACCACTCCAAGTTCAAACCCAGAGAAAATGTAACCAATTATGATATACTGATTAGACAAATCCAGAAATTTAAGAACAGAGACAATTGTTCATGGTTAAACAGTGTCACTTGAACATACACGTGTATTTCAAGGCATACCACTCTTATTGATAAACTAATCAAATTAGGATATGGAGTATTGTACATACCAAAAAATGTGAAAAGGGGCAATTATTTCATTTTCTTGGTGTCCATATCAGAAGTATTGACTCAAACACAATTCCTTCTGATTAATTTCCAAATAAATGGATAAAGAAGAGAAATGCCTTGCTTTATCTAGTCAATACAGCTAATCATTATTATGTAAGTATGATATCACTGCATCTTCAAAATAGTATATTATAACCTACCCATCCAGGTATCCACAATTTGTGTTTTTTCTTCCCAGAAGATAGTTTCCTAATTTTTAAATTTTTTTTAGAAAAACCTTTGAATCAACAAGAAATGTGATCTTGTGCTGTGTGTACCTGACATACTATCTTGTAGGAATTCTGAGAAGTCTCATGCTAACGACCAATCCATACCTGGTAATCCCCCTGGAACAAGTACAAGGAAGCTCACTCATCTGTGTGGTGTGTTTCTTGTTCTCCAACCTTGATCACTGCCATGCCATCTGTAACATATGCCAAAAAAGCATAAGCAGAAATAGAGACTTTCTTGCCTCGGAACATTCTCCTTTAAGTCACACAGGAGTGTGTCCTCTACTGAAATTAGTTCTCCTACCATAGACTTCTTCAGTACAGGGAATTCCAGAGGCCAACTTCTAAAATCAAAACCACATGCCAAAAACAGCTAACATCATCTCCACTCCAATTTCTAATTCTCAAACATACACCCAACAATATTTTTCTTTTTTGCCAGAAACCACACCGATTCACCTTTAAAAGGAGCTAGCTAGATGAATCAAATCCCCTTCACTGAGACAACTAGAAACTGAGAATTTGGAAATATCCATGAATTAGAATTTATACCACAGGTACATTTCCTCACAGAATAGGATATGAACAAACTGAGATAAACTCATTTTTTCACAGGCCTAGCAGCCTGCAGAAGCTAATTTTCCATATATCTCTGGCTAAATCCATAAGCAAACATTGAATATTATTGGTTTTAAACTTTTGCTCTCCTAGTCTATACCTCTATTGATTATTAAGAAGTTTCTTGAAGCTACATTTAGAACTTAACACTATCTTCCTACTTAACATATATTCCTATCTTAGCTTCAAACAGCATTCTCCAAACAAATATGATTTTATTATCAAAAATCAAGATACAATTTATCTTCAAAATACTTCAATTAATTTTCAGTTGGACAATCTATCAATATAAACAAATAACTGCTTTTGGTTCAATGGCTAAAAGATGTTTAGTTCTTATAGATTTACTGTTCTCTTATGGAAACTGTTGACATATGAAAAGTATTACACAGGTAATGTATTTCACAATTATGATGATTTTGAATAGCAGTATGGTAGATTACCTACCATATGTTAGGACTTAAAATAAAGGCATCATAATTAAAACAGTGTGACATTGATGTAGGGATAGACAAAGAGACCAATATCTCATAGAACAAAGATATTATAAAAGACCCACACATGTATAAAAAAATCAATATATGACAGATGGGTATTGTAGATCAGTGGAACAATGCTACACTGTTTAATAAATTGTGCACAGGCAACTGATTATCCATACTGATGGGGGAGAAAACTAAAATTTCAGAGACCACAGATAGATTAAAAACACCTGATTCTACATCTATAAGGGCAGTATATAAAAAGTGAGATTTTAAAAGTTTTAGAAAAAAATACAGGCTAATATTTGAGGACTTCGGAGCAAGGAGAATTTCCCAAATAATATAGAATGTTTATACTGCTAAAGAGAAACAAAATGATAAGCTGACTACGTTTCAGTTTCAACTAAAAAAAAGACAGACACTAAAGAAACAAAAGAAACAAGCCACATACTCAGCTACCTACTCGACAAATGCTTATAACCAGAATATATAAAGATTCTCTGAAATTCATTTAAAAATACACAAACAATTCAATAAAGAATAAGCCAAAGAAACAAGCAAATCACAGATGAGGAAAACCCCAAAGGTAATAAGATTAATAAAATACTATCACATTCAATATTACTGAAGGCAAGCAAATGAAGAACACAATGGGCTATCATTTTATATTGTATTTGAAAAAGAAAACTCAGAGTAAGAGGAACAAGAATATAAAGGAATAAGAACCCTAATTTACTAAAGATGAATGTAAAAGTGGTATAACACTTTGGAGAACAATTTGGAAAAATCAGCTACAGTTGAAGAAACAACGTAATATTCTCTTACATTATTTATCAATATGAGTTATTATCACCCAGAAAATGAACCTGTAGAAGAAACTTCTGCATATGTGCAAAAGGAAAAGGAAAGGATTTCAGAAAATCAATTACAGCGTTGTTTGAAATATACACAAAAAATCAAAACCTCATATGTAATATACATAACCAGAGACTAGTTAAACATTGTTGAGCCATATAGTAATAGAATTCTGCCCTGTACTACAAATGAAGTTATCTACAAAACAGAAATAGAGTTACTGATGTAGATAATAAACTTATGGCTATCAGAGGGTGGGGGTGAATAAACTGGAAGATTGGGACTGACACATACATACTACTATACATATAAAATATGTAACTAATAAGGACCTATTGTGTAGCACAGGAAACTCTACTCAGTACTCTGTAATGGCCTTTATATGAAAAGAATCTAAAAAAGAGTAGATAATCTATAAGAGTTTCACTTTGTTGTACACCTGAAATGAACACAACATTGTAAATTCACTACACCCAATAAAAATTTTTTAAAAATAATAAAAATGAATTTTTCTTTCCTTAAAAATCTTCTGCCCTGCAGTTAAAATAAACAACTACAGCTACACATACCACATTATATAAATCTCATAAATGTTGGGACTAAAAAAAGTGGCAAAAATTCATGTACAGTAAGCTATCATTTCTATAAAAATTTCATAAACAAGCAAAATGAATCCTTATAAACTTTATGAATGCATACATAAAAATAAATTAAAGCAAGTGAAGGGTATTCTCATACTGTCGTGATATATTTTGGGTTAGTAAGAGGTTTGGAAGAGGAGAGGTAACTACAGGAGGCTTTCATTGATTTATAGATACTTATTTCTCCTAAAAATATGAAGCAAAAAGGCAAAACATTGAGACTTAAAACAGTCTGATGAATACATTTGTGTTTATCATACTACTCTCTATAGCTTTTTTTGTATGCTCAAACATTTGCAACAAAAATTGCAGGCTGGTACCTAATTAAGTGTTATATTGCATACATCAAACCAGAATGTGAAGAAGCTCCCCTATCCCACTCCCATGAGGGAAGGCAGAACAGAAGATATGGATGTTGAGCTGTGTACCCCACTACATGAGGAATCTTAAAAGGCAAATCTATTAAAGCAATTTTCCTGATTGTGGAGGAAGCTCAGACTAAGGAAAATCACATCCATTTTCAATGAATTAGTAAACATCAAACTCTGACTTTCTGTTTTCACCATGTAACAGAGAAATGCAGCCACTGAGTTGCTTCAGTAAAATTTTCCAGGATTGAAAGCTCACCATTTAAGTGCAAATAAATCAGAAAGACATGTGTCAGGCAGCAAACACTTCCACGTAGGACTTGTTATTTTGAGTTAAGATTTTAACTTCGAATTTAAAACTCATCTGTTTTGTGCCCTTCACCCTCTCTCCATCAGAGGGCCAACGTGATAATTGGGAGATTCTGGACTGGAGAAGAACCCACCAGAGGGAAAGGGTGCTGCATTTTCCAGATTGGGAGAGGTTTTTCTCTATCAGGAACCATCCAATTACCCACTTCCACTCCAGAGACCTGAATTTAAATTCAGGGCAAATAAAAACTAAGAGAAAAAAAAAAAAGAGAGAGCAAACATGTATAAATTTATGAACACCTAAGTCCACAGTTATAAGAACATGTGCCCAGAGGAAACTATCTATTTTGATCTTCCTTTCTTAAAAGATAATCAAAAGTTGTGCTAACAAATATAGATGCTGTTCTAAATGTACATGATTCTTTACCAGTAGTAAGAGTGTAAGTACACGTACTGGGTTGGTCAAAATGTTCATTTTCTGTAACATCTTATGGAAAAACCTGGATGAACATTTTGGCCAACTCAATATCATTTTTTTTTTTGCTTCACATAACCTTGTATGAAGTGATATATTAGTGAGTACCAAATTTTGTAATTAAAAAGGAATTCTTCATTACTCATTTCTACATATATTGCTTGAAATATTTTATGAGGCACCTGTGTTGAGCACTGGGTATGGAGAAAAAAGAACTCCATGTCAAAGGACAAAAGAGATAAGAGGCACAAATAGTATTGAACACAAAGAACTGAATTTGGTCTTTATCAGATAAAAAATGAACAAAGTCTGTGCCTGTTCATAAAATACTGACAATTGTGTTATAGACTCCTCAAATTTGGAGATGGTTGGAACTTTGATCTGTGAAGATACATAAAGTTGTTTTTATTGTTCAGTTGCTAATTCATGTCTGACTCTTTGTGACCCTATGACCAGCAGCACATCAGGTTTCCTTGTCTTTCCCCATCTCCTGGAATTTGCTCCAACTCACGTCCATTGAGTTGGTGATGCCATCCAACCATGTCATCCTCTGTTGCCCCTTCTCCTTTTGCCCTCAATCTTTCCCAACATCAGGTTCTTTTCCAATCAGTTGACATTTCGCATCAGAAGGCCAAAATATTAGGGCTTCAGCTTCAGTATCATTCCACTCAATGAATATTCACGGTTGATTTCCTTTACGATTGACTGGTTTGATTTCCTTGCTGTCCAAGGGACTATCAATAGTGTTTTCTAGCACCACAGTTAGAAAGCATTAATTCCTGGGTGCTCCACCTCCTTTACGTCCAAATCTCACATCCATATACGACTACTGGAAAAACCATAGCTTTGACTATATGGACCTTTGTCAGCAAAGTGATGTCTCTGCTTTTTTAATACGCTATGTTTGTCATAGCTTTTTCGTCCAAGGAGCAAGCGTCTTTTAATTTAGTGGCTGTAGTCACAATCTGTAGTGACTCTGGAGCCCAAGAAAATTAAATCTGTCACTGTTTCCACTGTTTTCCCATCTATTTGCCATGATATTATGGGAACCATGATCTTAGTTTTTTGAACACTGAGTTTTAAGGCAGCTTTGTCAGTCTCCTCTTTCACCCTCATCAAGAGGCTCTTTAGTTCCTCTTTGCTTTCTGTCATTAGAGTAGTATCATCTGATTATCTGTTGATGGTATTTCTCCCAAGCTTGATTCCAGCTTGTGAGTCTTGCATTCTGCACAGAAGTCAAACAAACAGTGTGACAATATACAGCCTTGATGTACTCCCTTCCCAATCTGGAACCAGTCCATTGTTCCATGTCTGGTTCTAATTGTTGCTTGACCCGCATGCAGGTTTCTTAAGAGGCAGGTAAGGTGGTCTGGTATTCCCATCTCTTTTAGAATTTTCCACAGTTTGTCGTTATCTACACAGTCAAAGGCTTTAGTATAGTTAATATAGCAGAAGTAGACATTTTTTGGAATTTTATTGCTTTTTTTATGATCCAGCAGATAATGCAAGTTGATCTCTGGTTCCTCTGCCCTTTTTTAAATCCAGCTTGTACATCTGGAAGTTCTTAGTTCATGTACTATCGAAGCAAAGCCTACCTTAAAGAGTTTGAGCATTACTTTGCTAGCATATGGAATAAGTCCAATTGCATGGTAGTTTGAACATTCTTTGGCATTGCCTTTCCTTGGGATTGGAATGAAAACTGAACTTTTAAAGTCCTGTGGCTATTGCTGAGTTTTTCAAATTTACTGGCATATTGAGTGTAGCACATTAATAGCATCATCTTTTAGGATATGAAGTAGCTCAACTGGAATTCCATCACCTCTGCTAGCTTTATTCACAGTGATGCTTCCTAAGGCCCACTTGACTTCACACTCCAGATGTCTGGCTCTAGGTGAGTGACCACACCATCACAGTTATCTGGGTCATTAAGAACTTTTTGGTATAGTTCTGTGTATTATTGCTACCTCTCTTAATCTCTTCTGTTTCTGTTAGGTCCTTGCCATGTCTGTCCTTTATTGTGCTCATCTTTGCATGAAAATGTTCCCTTGGTATCTCCAATTTTCTTGAAGAGATCTCTAGTCTTTCCCATTCTATTGTTTCCCTCTACTTTTTGCATTGTTCACTTAAGATGGCTTTCTTATTTTTCCTTGCTATTCTCTAAGATTTATTTTTAAAGAAAATGCCATTTTTAAATCATGCCATGAGTTCAAAACTTCCTAAAACTTCAATGATATGTAGGTTTCAATAGGTAAAATAGCCCGCAGAAAAGTAAGTTTATTACTGAAGAAGCCTCTAATTCTTTGAGGCTGTTAATCATAGTGTTGATTATATGGAACTCTGTATTGTTATTTAATATACATAAGGTTTATAATCACTTGCCTAAGGATAGAGATATAAAGTGGCAAGTTATAAATATACTTTCAAAGTCC
Organism: Bubalus bubalis; assembly: GCF_019923935.1. Taxonomy (NCBI): domain Eukaryota; kingdom Metazoa; phylum Chordata; class Mammalia; order Artiodactyla; family Bovidae; genus Bubalus; species Bubalus bubalis. The sequence continues at coordinate 37,293,218 of NC_059164.1, read as the reverse complement.
ATATATTTAGTATACTTTTAAGTGCTCAAATTAATTGAAAAAGAAACAATATCATGAACCTATATGCAGGGTAGGAATGGAGATGCAGATGAAGAGAATGAACTTGTGGACACAACAGGTAGCCATTCCCTTCTCCAGGGGATCTTCCCAACCCAGGGATTGAACCCAGGTCTCCAGAATTGGAGGTGGATTCTTTACCAGCTGAGTCACAAGGGAAGCCCAGGGAAAGGAGAGGATAGGAGAAACAGAGAAAGTGGCACTGACATATATACTCTATTGTATGTAAAACAGATAACTAGCGGGAAGCTGCTATATAACATGCGGAGCCCAGCCCAGTGTCTTGTGATAGCCTGGAGGGGTGGGAAAGGAGGAGGAGAGGGGTAAGAAGGACCAGGGAGGGCAGCTCAATAGGGAAGGGATAAATGTGTGTGTGTGTGTGTGTGTGCCTGGATTATGACTCATTCTCATTGTTTTACTGCAGAAACCAGCATATTGTAAAGCATTTATCCTCCAATTAAAAAAAAAAAAAAGACCAAAATTAGAAAACTATACACTATCTAAAACCCCAATACTGGTGAGCATTTCACGGCTCCAACATTGTTGATCTAAAACTGTTAACATTTTAATCTTAAAGCAAATAGCAAATCTGGCACTCTAGAAACTTAATTAGATTTGTAACTTAATCTGCTAGATCTTTTGTCTTCATTTTCTCAACAGAACAAAGACTGAACTTATGTGTGAAAAAACAGGATAATAGGCAGAAAAAGATCATTCTTTGTCTAGTAGTTGTTTAAGAATGTTTACTAAATGTTTCTGGGAGATAAATTTTAAGATTTTGAATGATTAGGATCCTTCAAGTACCTGACTGCCTGAGTTCTTTCAGAAAACTACTGTTGACTAAAATATTGGTTCAGGAAATTTTAAATTAAAGGAATATTTTCTATTGCATGTTTTTTTAAATTTTAAGGCACATGAGATAATATTAGGAGTGTTTTAAAACCAATTTCTTGAATATAGCCTAAGTATTTTGCAATAAAATTATTGCTAATTCTCAGGATTCTGAACCATAAAATTCTTTTACATTATTTAACATGATAGACAACCTTGTTCAGAAAGATTTTTTTAAAAAGGTTGAATCAAAATCTTTTTTCAAAGAAATAAACAGAGTAGTGATTCAGAAAACATACTAGGGTTACTTTTTTCTCTTCCATTTAATAATTTAGTTACATAAGTGGGTACTTTCAGAATATGAACATTAAGAAATCTACATCATTGATCAGTATATTTTAAATGCATAAGTTCAGAGAATAAAGTAGAGGAGATTTGAAAAATCAACACAGAGTCCATGTCTCTGAGTGTCAGTCAACATGTCAAACCATGAAAAGTCTGAACAACTTATGATAGGAAAAATGACCAAATTTAGAGAAAACAATAGACAGTTAAACTGAGAATAGTAGCTTTATATTTTGGAGTGGTAAAAAGTACAGTCTAAAAATTCTATAGTCAATCAATTGTCATTCACATTTTAAATCAACTGGAAGACAAATTTGAGTCATAAAGACTGTCTATATACTTCTGTATACAGAATGTGAAAGAAAGACATATCAGGAAGAGATCAAATCAATTCCTATGTCCACCTGGAATTCATCATAAAAATGGAGAAACTAAATTACATAAACACAAAAAACATTTCATCCATCTATTTATGCACACACACTCACACACACATATACACATATAATATTCCTTAGAAAAGAATTAACTTCAAACTGTGGCAAATTAACCAAATTCAATCTCTTCAATAAATAAATCTTTAAAAATTAACATTCATGAACACAATTTTAAAAATTAAAAAAAATCCAAAACTCCAGTGAGAGAGAATTGGTATTATTATAATATTTCACATCAGGCATAAAAATAAGAGTACTGTTTCAATGAATCTACTGCTCTGAAATTTTTTGATCATCTATTCCAGCTTGAGGCTGAGTTCCCTAAGGATATCACATATGAATGAAACACATAACTGTAGACAAAACAAATTATAGGGCCATCCCAGGTGGTGCTGGTAGTAAAGAATTTGCCTGCCAATGCAGAAGAGGCAAGAGATTCAGGTTCAATCCCTGGATTGGAGAGATTCCCTGGAGAGGGAAATGCCAACCCACTCTAATATTCTTGCCTGGAAAGTCTCATGAACAGAGGAGGCTGGTGGGCTGCAAGTCCATGGGGTCATAAAGAATCAGATGGCACTGAGCACCTGCACACATACTAAAGTCAGAAAATAGACTGGTCTCAACAAAGTAAGTCTGTAGATACTAACTTGGACTGATAGCCTTCTAGTCAGTTCATTTGTAGACTGAAAAAACAACAACAACAACAATGAATCTTTATCATTTTAGCCTGGTGGCATAGAACACAGGTATAACTTTGGATAGGAGAAAGTAAACGACTTATCCTATGTCAGAAGTGAAAGTGTAGTCACTCAGTCATGTCAGACGCTTTGCGACCCCATAGACTATGGCCCACTAGGGCTCCTATGTCCATGGAATTCCCCAGATAAGAATACTGGAGTGGGTTGCCATTCCCTTCTCCAGGGGATCTTCCCAACCCTAACTGAAGCCAGCTCTCCTGCATTGCAGGCAGATTCTTTACCATCTGAGCCACCAGGGAAGCCCTTCATATGTCAAAATCACTCCTCAAAATATTTAATGTTTCAAATACAGTATTTATTTTGACAGTTAAGATATTAGGCTGGCCAGAAAGTTCATTTGTTTTCCCATAACATCTAATGGAAAAAACACAAACTTTTTGGCCAATCCAATATCATCATGAATCTAATAGAAATACTACCAAGAACTGTATTAAAGATTTATGTTTTATGAGAAAATAAAGTAAATCTGGAAATCATAAATAGCAAATTATGGCTATGAGTTATGCAAAAACTGAACTCTAAAGAGGATGTATACTCAGAAAGGCCTGGCTTGGCACCTTGGTAAAACTTTGGGAGAATTAATAAATAATACAATTAATACAAGTAAAATCTTAAGTCACAGGGGATCTTCCTGACCTAGGGATCAAACCCGGATCTCTTGCCTTGCAGGCAGATTCTTTTCTGAGCCACTAGGGAATCCCAAGTCATATGCACATAGCTTTTAATGAGTTCCCACTTAAACAAATGAAACAACCTGCAAAACTCTCAGTTCCAAAAAAAGATGAGGACTTTAATGGCAGTCTCTGAGTTTATAAAATCACAAATGTAATTTTAGGTTCATTTCAGTTTTCTTTCTTGAATGAGTTTGCATTACATCTATTTTTAATTTAGGTGCATGAATTTAAAAATAGCCACATAAGCTACCAAATACAGACAGAGTCACTTCAACATAGAGTACTTCATTGAAACTGTACTTAAAACCATCCTGGTTTGTAGCATTTGGTGATTTTCATGTTGTTAAGACAAAGGTTATGAAATTTTATCTTTATTTATTTTTTAAATTTTATTTTATTTTTAAACTTTACATAATTGTATTAGTTTTGCCAAATATCAAAATGAATCTGCCACAGATATACATGTGTTCCCCATCCTGAACCCTCATCCCTCCTCCCTCCCCATTCCATCCCTCTGGGTCGTCCCAGTGCACCAGCCCCAAGCATCCAGTATCGTGCATCGAACCTGGACTGGCAACTCGTTTCATACATGATATTTTACATGTTTCAATGCCATTCTCCCAAATCTCCCCACCCTCTCCCTCTCTCTCAGAGTCCATAAGACTGTTCTATTTTATCTTTAAATTATCCAAGTGTCTTTGTCAAACTATATTAGGCACAGTTACTAAGTTGCAAATTTTATTCTAAAAGAAAAACAGCATATTCATTTCTTTCTGAAGTATGCTATCTGAAAGTAAACATATCATGCCCATACTTACAAATGGGCCTCAACCTTTGTATCTTACCTAGACTGTAGTACCAAGAGAATAGTATTAGGCATGATAGGATTACAGTCATTGAAAATTCATACAGATCCAGTGTTTGTTCCTAATGGTTATGTTTTGATTCATATAGTCTTCTTTTTCATTTAGCTAGCCCTCCCAATTTTTGCTATTGTATGAATATAATTAGAATATTTTAAATAATATACTTCCAGTTATATATTTGGCAATATCCTGGTAAACTAGCTTTCTGAAAATCAATAACCAACTAAATGAACAAAAAGGTTTGATTTATAGCATTTGTCTATTTTCATGTTTAAATACTCTCACCATGGCCAATTCAAGCTATCAACATGATGACACAAAGTGAAGCTGGGAAGAGATGTGCAAAGCTTCTCGCAGTGAGTTGGTCAAGCTGGTTTCAGCAGAGCACTGTGATAAATAAATACTGCCTCAAGTCTGTGTTTATTCTAATAGTCTGTCAGAATATCCAGGGACTTTTTGGTAGGTTCCAATATATTTAAGAATATGGCAGTGAATAATTTTAACATGATTAAGTTTTAAACAATAACAGGCAACATTAAATTATGAAGTGACAGCAAAACACTTTCTAAATAAGCATCTAATTTAGGATAAAAACAAAAAAAATGATTTACGATAAAACTACTGTTTTATGATAAAAATATTCATGACAAATAGTATCACTGAAATCTTGTAAGCTATCTCGATGTTGGAATTTTGAAAATGTAAATGACCACATCATCTTGAGACTCAAGGTAACATTTTACTGAAATTAAAAGTAAGATCATTTTATGGCCCACTATATAGACTTGTAAAGTTCATTATTTTAATACTTATGATGTAATAAGTTGAATAGAATAGTACCTAACATAGGATTTGACAATTTTTTTTTCCTCTAAAGGGTCAGAGAGAATATATTTAGGCTTTGCAAATCATATAGTTTGTTGTGAATGCAGTACTGTTTGTGCAGTGGGAAATACTCATGCTCAACATGTAAATTAACAATTCTTGCCGTATTGCAATAAAACGATGCTTACAGAAACAAACAGCGGATGGATTTGGCCTGTGGGTCATCCACAGTTTGTTGACCTGACTTTAGCAGGTATCAAATCATCTGATGTTTTTATGGCACTGATTTCAATATGATTTTTCTTGGTGTTTATGAATCACTAGTCCCTTTAATCAAAGTACTTTTTAAATGTATATTGTCCCAGTCAGTAAAAAAATCTTGACTAATTACTGTTTCTTAAACAAGATACTCCGCAATGCAAAAGGACAATGCAATTGAAAATAAAATAAATACAGTGGTGGACATATCTTCCTTTACTATACCACAATGTCACCTTTAACCACAAAGAGAGGTTTTCCTAGACAGTAAAAGAAGAGAAAACTTTCCGATCAAATTAAGATATGTTTAATATGAGCACATTCATTTTAATTTACTCTGAAATCCTTATTCTTACCTTCCACAAGTTTCCCTGTCTGTTCGGCACTTCCCCCAGGAAGAATCTTGGCAATATAGGCTCCAATTTCTCCGCTATGTCCAGGGATTTCTTTACCACCCACAATTCTAATTCCTAATCCGTTACCTGTATGGAAAAGTTAGCAAATTATTAGCAATAAGAAAGGACAACAGTTACCACAAGTGATAAGGTGCAGAAAAAATGGGTTCTGATATGTAGAAGTTAACCCCAAATGAATATTGGAACTGGACACTAATAACAAAAGAACAATATTATGATTTCATAGTAGTTGATAGGAAAGAGAATTATCTGAGATCTGGTAGGATCTATAATGATTAATCTGACATTAACAAATAATTTTTATTTTTTATTTCAGCCATATTCAATAATATAATAAAGTTTTGTCCATTTTGATCATATATGTTGCAAGAATTTTATATGACGATGTTCCCAGTATAAATAATTTCAGAGCAAAAAATTCATTTATGAAATTGATGAGCATTTAACTTACAAAAAGGAAGTAATGGCTATCATAAATTGAGAAGACATAAATGACTCCAACTGATAAAGTGAAACCATGATCATAACTTATGAATTATTGTTCACATTTCAGCCTTAATTCAGAAACTAATATTGTTTGTGCATTAATATGGCACTTAATACAGGGATAATAAAAGCATTCTTTACTGATGAGCAATTTGGTAAACTGTTCCTTATTCCACAGAACAGATTTTTCTATAATTAGCGACGCAGATAAAAGATGGAAAATGATTATTATGAGAAATCTACACACTATACTTGATCTTAGCCAAAAGGCTGAGAAGTGATGATCATTATGAGAGATCTAATTGAATCAAATAAACTGTTGACATTTTAAGTTTATTTTAAAAGAGTAAACTAAAAAACAGCTAGTGTATACAGCTTCACATATTTTTGTTACAAATGTCAAGAAGATTTTAAAATGAAAGCACTAAAAGAAAGCAGAATTCTCCTTTTTTTTAATTTTTTTTTCAAATTTTATTTTATTTTTAAACTTTACATAATTGTATTAGTTTTGCCAAATATCAAAATGAATCCACCACAGGTATACATGTGTTCCCCACCCTGAACCCTCCTCCCTCCTCCCTCCCCATACCATCCCTCTGGGTCGTCCCAGTGCACTAGCCCCAAGCATCCATTGAAGACACAATTAATTAAACATTTCATTCAGTGATTGAAATACCATTTCCAACTCTTTCAAAATCTCTAAAATTAAAAGCCAGGTCTCTTCCAAATCCTATTACTTTCCTACTTAACTCCTCAAAAAGAATCCCTCTAGTTAGCATCAACCGGAGAAGGCAATGGCACCCCACTTCAGTACTCTTGCCTGGAAAATCCCATGGGTGGAGGAGCCTGGTAGGCTGCAGTCCATGGGGTCACTAAGAGTCGGACACGACTGAGCAACTTCACTTTCACTTTTCACTTTCATGCACTGGAGAAGGTCATGGCAACCCACCCCAGTGTTCTTGCCTGGAGAATCCCAGGGACGGGGGAGCCTGGTGGGCTGCCCTCTATGGCGTCGCACAGAGTCGGACACGACTGAAGCGACTTAGCAGCACCAACACCAGCAGCATCAGTTAGCATCAACACAATTCAAACATTCAACAAGCAGTAGCTGAATTATGCACTGCTTTTTTTAAAATTTATTTATTTTAATTGGAGGCTAATTACTTTACAGTATTGTATTGGTCTTGCCATACATCAACATGAATCCGCCACGGGTGTACACGTGTTCCCAATCCTGAACCTCCCTCTCACTTCCCTCCCCATACCATCCCTCTGGGTCATCCCAGTGCACCAGCCCCAAGCATCCTGTATCCTGCATCGAACCTGGACTGGTGATTCGTTTATTATATGATATTATACATGTTTCAATGCCATTCTCCCAAATCATCCCACCCTCTCCCTCTCCTACAGAGTCCAAAAGACTGTTCTAGTGTCTTTTTTGCTGTCTCGCAATACAGGGTCATCTCAGCACTGTTTATAATAGCCAGGACATGGAAGCAACCTAGATGTCCATCAGTAGATGAATGGATAAGAAAGCTGCGGTACATGTACACAATGGAGTATTAATCAGCCATTAAAAAGAATACATTTGAATCAGTTCTAATGAGGTGGATGACACTGGACTGCTTCTTTATTTATCTAGTAGAGGTGTATTTTGGTAAAATACTGTTTATTTCCAGGTGACATGATCCTTCCAAATGAATTTACTCGTTCCTTTTCTTCCTTCCTCCTCCCTCCCTTTCATCCTTCCTCCCCTTTCCCCCTTCCTACTCTCCCTCTTTTCCTCTAGTACCCCACTCCCCACTCTCATCCCGAGACCTGCTTTTTCACCAGAGCAAGTGTTCTGAAGATTTAGCCTCAAAACAAAAACAAAACAAGTTAACTGCATGTTTCTACAAAGGGTTGCCAAGGGTGAGAGTTAAATAAGATCCTAGCTCTCTGTGGCCCCACTTGTGGAGCTTTTCTGTCACAAGTTTCTTAGCTCAGTGTTCCTGTTCTTAGAGATTAATTGAGGATCCAAACTGAACATAACTGGGTCAGTGAAGATGAGCATTTACTATATGACATAGAGCATGTATTATATATGACTTTCAGTCTCAACCAAAGTTGATTTCTTAGACATTAGCATTTAAAGATTCACCAGGACTGATTCTACAATAAGACGTTAGATAGATACTAAGAAAGAGTAGAAGATGAAGAAAAGTAATTAGCCACTATTTATTCAATTATTTTATATATATATGTGTGTATATATATAGTGTTAAGCCATTTTAGAAATTACAAAATGAGGATTTAAAAATAGCTGGTCATATTTAAAGGATTTTCCTATGGAATTTGTCCAGAAAAAATAAAAACAGATTCTTAATCTAAGATTTGGCTTTATTTTTCATGGTTGAATCACTCACAAGTTGCAATTCATCACTTGTTAAATATTTCATAAAACAGATACCTATACTGAATTTCTAATGTGGTCAATATATCCGTATCAATTTTAAGACATGGTCAGTCTGGGATCCCAAAAGATGATTGATGAGATTTCTTTAGAGTAAAGGCATATTTTCAAGACCAAGTTTTATATCAATATTTATGCTAGATGATAGCAGAGCATAGTAGGGTATAGTAAAGTGCTCATGGCACCTCTTATTTCTTTTTAAGCTTAAAAACTGTTATATGGCAGAAACCAACCCAACACTAAAATTTTAAAAAATATATTTAAATTAAAAAACGGAAACAATACCATATAAATACAGTTCATAAAAATAATTCTGTACTATATAGAATATGGTGTAGCCATATACTTAGAAACTACAAACAGAATTGTTATACCTTGTAAATGTATAGCTAAAAAGTAGAATTTCAGAATCTATTAATTAACATGTGACTACTTAAAAAAACTGATTATGCTTTCATTTTGAAAAATGACATTGTCTTGAAGATAAGTAGTTGGGTTCTTAGTGCCATTTGATTTTTAGTGACTGAGTACATTCTAAAATCCTGTAGTAAAGGATCTATAATAGGAACTTACAACTATATCCACAATAATTATTTAATTTTGTAAAATACAGTTTCATGCTAATGAATTTGACACTTTTTAAATATAGTTTACAAATCAGTGTCTTTGGTAAAATGGGAGTAATGCATAGCCATGAAAATACTGTGAAAAATGAGATTTGATAGACAGTTGACCCTTCCACAACCTGGGGGTTGAGGTGCTGACCCTCTGTGCAGTTGAAAATCCTCATAAACTTATACTCAGCCCTTTGTATACAAGGTTTCTCTGTGTACTCAGTTCCATATCCCTGGATTCAACCAACTGTGGATTGTGTAGCATTATATATTTACTATTGAAAAAAAATCTCCATTTAAATGAACCCATGCAGTTCAAACACATATTGTTCAAGGATCAATGTATATAGAAACCACTTCTAATACATAGCAATTTTCAAAAGTTACTTTTCTTCTTCTTGATCCTGCTGTGTTGACTGCTATTGATTTTCATGTATACAATAAAGTAACATAGAAATATTAAAAGTTTGTGAAAGAAAAGCAAGTTAAAAAATAAAAAGACCTAAAGGAAAACATTGTTTATTTTACAGTAGTTGCCTGTATCCTAATTTGGATGCCATGAGTATGAATTTAATTTATATAATTTCTAAGAATGTAAATCTAGATATTTTTATTTACCATTTCTATGGTTATACTTTGATATTTTATGAATATAGACAGAAAAACAAAAACACTTCTATAAAAATAAAACACATCAGCTCATATCTAAAAAGCAGAATGTCAATAAAATAATTTTATAAGCCTAAGAGGCAAAATTAGTTTTTAACCTGACATGCTTAAATCTAAGTGGTCCTTGATAAGTGATACTATTGGTTTTAACTTTTACAAATTTTTAACAACATAAACTTATTTCCCTCTCTGTTTCTATTCCATCTAGAAACATTGCTAAAATATTTCCTCAGAAGCCATGAAAGTACACTGGTTTTGCTCTTTAGCTCACAGTATGGCAGAGAAGAGAGGCCAACAATTACGTAAAGAACATGGGAGCTTTAGTAAAAGAGATCATCAAAGTTACAGTAATTTTATAACATATAAGCATAAATGTGGTTAAGGAAGTCTTAAAGGGAAATCTATAAGCAACCACAACACAATGTATTCATAAATCACCATGATGTACACCTTAAATATCTTATAATGTTATAAGCCCATTGTACCTCAATAAATTGAAATGAAAAAATAAAAAAGTAAGCTGTACATAAAATAAACATGAGCATACTAAGGAAACATCCTCACATTTGAATTTAAATTTGCAGTTTAAATCTACCTTACTTTTATATGTTTATCAATGTTACATTAAATGCTCTGATATTTAAGGTATTATAAAAATGTTTTCATTTCCATTATTAAATAACATGAAAATATCATGATGTTATAATTAGAGTGCTGAATGTGGGCAAAATTACAATACTTGTTTCATTTCATCACTATCATGTGCTATATTTAAGCATCAAGGAAAAGGAAAATTTTCATCAATAAACATACTATCTTATGAATAGTAGTCTTTACATCAATAATTTATTATTCATAATAAAGTTATTACAGAACAAAGATATACTGCTTAGTTTAGTCATATAATTAGTTGGGCTGAAGAAGAAGAAAGATTGTCTATATAAATATATTGTCTATATTAATATGAATATATTCATTGGAAGGACAGATGCTGAAGCTGAAACTCCTATACTTTGGGCACCTGATGTGAAGATCTGACTCATTGGAAAATACCCTGATGCCAGGAAAAATTGAGGGCAAAAGGAGAAGGGAGTGACAGAAGATGAGATGGTTGGATGGCATCACCAACTCAATGGACCTGAGTTTGATGAAATTCAAGGGGATAATAACGGACAGAGAAGCCTGATGTGCTGCAGTTCACAGGGTTACAAAGAGTTGGAAATGACTTAGCGACTGAACAACAAAAACAATAAATAATCAATGCTAATGATATACTAAGGATAATGAAAAATACACAAAGGATAGTTCAATTAAATCTATTTTTATAGTTCATCTTAATTATACTCTTGCATAAGGCTGTTGTACCTACTATTATAAATTATCCAAGAAAATATTTAGAAAAATCAAATTACATTAAAAAACCATAATGATTTCCTTTGCATCTTATCAAATGCTATATTAATTCATTAACATTTGAAAACAAAGACCTAAAGAATATTTCACTATTTGTTCTTTAACTTTACTTACTTTTGTTCATTATAAGAAAACATTTCTACAAACACAACAAAGCTCATCAATTGCATTATTAACAATCCATACTTGACTGTTTCCAGAAAATTCAAAATGGAAACGCCATATTCATGCCAAATATAATCCAACTGTAAGTCTGGACAAATTTGCAATTTGCAAACTCAGTTTGCAAATTACAAACTCAGCTCTTCAACCATTAGTTTTTTTTAAAATTCAGCCAATTACTGTATAAAATCTTCTTTCCTACTTTTAAATATGTAAAGATTCATAAATAATTTGAAGTGAATATTGTATTTCACATTTGTATGAACAAAAGTTCACCACTTGTCTTTTTTTAATGTAATTTGAATAATATTAAGGTAAAAATGTTGCATGGGCTTCAAAGCATGTAAAAAATGCTATTCACACTTAGACCATCCTGGATGAGATAGGTCCAAGTTGACCTGCCATAGGACTGAAATGGCCATTGGCATGGGAAATAAGGAAGATAAGTCATGGATATAAGTCAAAAGTGGCACAGTGGTAAAGAATGCACTTTAGAGACCCGTGTTTGATACCTGGATTGGGAAGATCCCTTGCAGAAGGAAATGGCAACCCACTCCAGTATTCTTGCCTGGGAAATCCCATGGACAGAGGAGCTTTGCAGGCTATATATATAGTTCATGGGGTTGCAAAGAGTTGGACATGACTGAGCGATTAAACAACAATGATACCTCAAAAGACACTGGTATTCTGAGTTTGTTAAGCAACATCTTTCAAATGTCAGATGATGTATGAACTGATAAAGTATTTTTACTAAGAGGGCATAGGATTTCCTCTTTCTGAAATGCTTCAGAAATAATTCTCACCAAGAAAATTTTCAGGACTTCCACATCAAAAGGACATTTCGTTCACACAGAGTTTTTTTCTTTATTTTAGCTTACATGTTTGATAGTTGCTGAGAGTAGATCTTAAAAGTTTTTATCACAAGAAAAAAATTTTGTAACTATGTTTGGTGATGAATGTTAAACAGAGTTATCATGATGACCGCCTTCTCAGACAACACACTGATTGCAGCTATGTGAATTCCTGACCCGGGGACCTAGTTAAGCCATGCTTGAGATTCTTGAACTACAAAAACATTGAGTACTAAATGTGTGTTGTTTTAAGGCATGGACTGCAAGGAGATTCAACCAGTCCATTCTGAAGGAGATCAGCCTTGGGATTTCTTTGGAAGGAATGATGCTAAAGCTGAAACTCCAGTACTTTGGCCACCTCATGCGAAGAGCTGACTCACTGGAAAAGACTCTGATGCTGGGAGGGATTGGGGGCAGGAGGAGAAGGGGACGACAGAGGATGAGATGGCTGGATGGCATCACTGACTCCATGGATGTGAGTCTGAGTGAACTCCAGGAGTTGGTGATGGACAGGGAGGCCTGGCATGCTGCAATTCATGGGGTCGCAAAGAGTCGGACATGACTGAGCGACTGAACTGAATTGAATCGAACTTGTTATTCATCAACAGAAATTAATACCAATATGAAAGCTGCATTCTGAGTTTTCTGTGCACACAATATATAGGGATATTATCTTGGTAGCAAAACCAGTGGAATAGTTGTGCTTATAGTACTTAACCACAGTGATTGAGCAGCGATAGAGGGTAGGAGATAAAGGGAAAATAGGCTATGAGCAGAAAGCCTGTTGTCCTTCATAAATGAAGAGGAAGAGCTCTGTGTATCAGTTCTGCATCGCTGGGGTTCTAGTATAATGTGTGTAGCAAGTATATGGCATCTAGGCTACACTAAATTTGTAAATGAATGAATCATGAATGGATGAAAACTGAAGTGTCTAATTTTCAGTTTTGAAACTCTGAAGTGTCTAATTTTCTCTACATAGGGCTTAATGCCTGGCGTGCTGCAATCCATGGTGTCACAAAAAGTCGGACATGATTGAGCGACTGAACTAAAATGAGGGCTAATGCATCAGTTACAGTGATCTTAAAAATAATAGATTTGTATTGTACTCTGTTCTTAGAAAATGTCTGTAAAATTATATTAACACAATGAATCTTAAAATTAAAAATAACAAAAAGGAAACCCTCTATTCTACATGAATAAAATAAGATTTTGTGAGGTTAACTGCTCAAGACAACACCTAATATACGGTAATGCTAGAGTGGAGCCCACACTCCAAATGAATGGGTTAGAGATGAGTCTCCTGTTAGGCTAGGGCCAGGGGACCTAGTGTGGGATGAGAAAGGATGGGTTGGGGAGCTGCATACAAAGCCCTTCCCTTTCTCATTCAGTTGCAGAGGGGAGAGTGAAGAGAGACCTTACAATTAGGCCATTAAAAGGAGAAACTACCAGGATGTAAAAAATGTTGGGGAGTCAGTATCTGTCAGTCAATACCTAGGAGAGGAAACATTTTGGGTTTAGGCAGCTTGTGGATTAAATGGCAGCATTTAATGTTTTTAAATTTATTTTTAATTGGAGGATAATTGCTTTACAATGTTGTGTTGGTTTCTGCCGTACAAGACTGTGAATTAGCTGTTCAGTTCAGTTCAGTCACTCAGTCGTGTCCGACTCTTTGCGACCCCATGAATTGCAGCATGCCAGGCCTCCCTGTCCATCACCAACTCCCAGAGTTCACTCAAACTCATGTCCATTGAGTCGGTGATGCCATCCAGCCATTTCATCCTCTGTCGTCTCCTTTTCCTCCTGCCCCCAATCCCTCCCACCATCAGAGTCTTTTCCAATGAGTCAACTCTTCACATGAGGTGGCCAAAGTACTGGAGTTTCAGCTTTAGCATTGGTCCTTCCAAAGAACACCCAGGACTGATCTCCTTTAGAATGGACTGGTTGGATCTCCTTGCAGTCCGAGGGACTCTCAAGAGTCTTGTCCAACACCACAGTTCAAAAGCATCAATTCTTCGGTGCTCAGCCTTCTTCACAGTCCAACTCTCACATCCATACATGACCACAGGAAAAACCATAGCCTTGACTAGACGGACATTTGTTGGCTAAGTAATGTCTCTGCTTTTCAATATGTTGTCTAGGTCAGTCATAACTTTCCTTCCAAGGAGTAAGTATCTTTTAATTTCATGGCTGCAGTCACCATCTGCAGTGATTTTGAAGCCCAGAAAATAAAGTCTGACACTGTTTTCACTGTTTCCCCATCTATTTCCCATGAAATGATGGGTGAATTAGCTGTAAGTATACATATATCCCTTCCCTCTTGAACCTTCCCACCACCCTCCATCCCACCCCTACAGGTTGTCACAGAATATGGGGTTGAGCTCCTGGTGTTATACAGCAACTTCCCACTAGATCATCTACATATGGTAGTGCATATGTTTTAAATAGCATTCAATCTGAAGTTGTAAGTGATCACTTGGGAAAGTCTCTGCTTGTTTTGTCACTAAAGTTTCCATTTTTCTATTGATGTATAAATGTCTATGACTTATTTATACCTTTATCAGCCATTACAAAGGTGAAATTGTTACCTTTTCAGTATTAAAGATTTTATCGTTTTGTATTTTAGCATTTGTGTTACTATGTCATATATATCTATTAAATGAATACATATTAATACTTATATATCTTACTATGAAAATCTATAAAGAATGATGTATACACAGGCCTGATAACATAATTATATTATAATCAGCATTATTTGGGGGAGTAGTTGAAAAACTGATTTGGAGAGAAAAGTTCTGAATTTGCCGAGTCACTTTAGGGGTACTATAAATAAAATCCAGGTATCCAGATTATTTTTGTGCTACAGGCTAAACCTGGTCTAATCAAAATCATTTGCTTTAGTAAAAGAGGTATTCAACACAGTTCAACAGATTCTACCATCCAGTATATGTTAGGGAATATTTTTTACTAAAGAGTTATTTAATATAATTACTTTGGTTATATTCATTACTCTATTTTTAAAAACTGTTATTATAATACTATCTGAAATTAAGAATAAATATTATACGGTATTAGGTGGCCAGGCTAAGAATAAACATTCCTCTGAAATTGTGCTTTAATCAATACGTGAGCTGCTTTTATTTCATCTAGTTTTCTACTGCATAAGATTTATGGAACTTTTAGTTGTATGTTTCAAAATATATGACTTTGAACTAATGAACACTATTTGGTGTTTCTACTTTGTACCAATATTATATGTATTGTATTACTTGTTTTCAGTCTCTTCGGTAACATCTTCAGGGATAGAAGGGAAAAAAGTAACTAACATTTCTAGAGTTTTTCCTTTGCATTTTTAAATCATCTCTATAACTTTCCATGTTAGGCACTGTCCATACCATTTTAGGACAAAGCAGCTGAGACTACAGGAGGTTAGAAATTTGGCTAGGTTGGCTAGTAAGTAAAACAACCAAGGTTAGAGCCCCTTTTTCTTCCTGAGTCCCACATTCTTGTTCTTTCTATATACCTTTGCTCATCACTCTAATTGTCAAAAAAATTCTGGAAGATAATTTTAGAAAATATTCTAGAAGTCTTTTCTCTTTTAATTGAATCTCATTTCTTATTATCCATTTTCCAAGATGAAATCATATGATATATATATATATATATATATATACTTATATTTAGTATTAACATCACCAAATTACCCTCCTTAACCTGTAGGTTAAACATCTTGAATGTCTTTACCCTCTCCTTACAGAATCAATTATTAATTCCTTTACTTTTATTTATTAAGGAAAACAGAAAAATGTGTTCCTCCATCCCCAGTTAAAAGCACAGCCATTAATGTCACTTAATGGCAGGAACCCATTTCTACAAGCAATATTTATCTTGACAGATGTCAGGAAAAGTGATGATGTGAATGAGGAACTAGTCGAACAGTAAATACTTTCTTTGTCACTGAGGAAATGAATGCAAGTTTTCACTGAAATATATGAGGAAGAAATGATTTTAGAAGAGATTCTATTCAAATATGATTTTTTCTATAGTTGTATACTCTGTTTATTTCTAAGATACTTTGAGGGGCTTACAATAAGAATTTATATCATATATTTACAACATATTTTGACAGTTAATAAAAGTAAAAGAGAAAAAGCCATTCTGAATGGGAAGGGAGAAATTTGGGGTCAAGACCCGCTTGCTAGAATCTGTTCAGTTTCGCAGAACTTGCAGCATTTAGGATGAAAAACATGTTCTCAAAGTGACAATGGATACTTTCTCTTGGTGTTCCACAAGAAACAGAACAAATGAAATAAGTGTCATAACTTTCAAACACCTGACCTTAAAAAAAATGTTTTCTCATTAAGTGTTCCTAAACAATGTAGGAAACATGTTAAGGGTGTGTTACCTACAATTTATCTAACTGCATGAAGTAGAGTTCACCACATTTTTGTCTCAGTTCATTTCAGTCACTCAGTTGTGTCCCACTCTTTGCGACCCCATGGACTGTAGCACGCCAGGCCTCCCTGTCCATCACCAACTCCCGGAGTTTACCCAAACTCATGTCCATTGAGTCGGTGATGCCATCCAACCATCCCATCCTCTGTCGTCCCCTTCTCCTCCTGTCTTCAATCTTTCCCAACATCAGGGTCTTTTCAATGAGTCACCTCTTCGCATGAGGTGGCCAAAATATTGGAGTTTTAGCTTCAACATGAGTCCTTCCAATGAACACTCTGGACTGATCTCCTTTAGGATGGACTGGCTGGATTTCCTTGCAGTCCAAGGGACTCTCAAGAGTCTTCTCCAACACCACAGTTCAAAAGCCTCAATGCTTCAGCACTCAGCTTTCTTTATAGTCCAATGCTCACATCCATACATGATTACTGGAAAAACAATAGCCTTGACTAGATGGACCTTTGTTAGCAAAGTAATGTCTCTGCTTTTTAATATGTTGTCTAGGTTGGTCATAACTTTCCTTCCCAGGAGTAAGCGTCTTTTAATTTCATGTTTGCAGTCACCATCTGCAGTGATTTTTGGACTCCCTCCCAAAATAAAGTCAGCCATTGAAATAAAGTCAGTTTCCACTGTTTTCCCATCTATTTGCCATGAAGTGATGGGGCTGGATGCCATGATCTTAGTTTTCTAAATGTTGAGCTTTAAGCCAGCTTTTCCACTCTCTTTCACTTACATCAAGAGGCTCTTTAGTTCTTCTTACTTTCTGCCATAAGGGTGGTGTCATCCGATATCTGAGATTATTTGTATTTCTCCCGGCAATCTTGATTCCAGCTTGTGCTTCCTCCAGCCTAGTACATCATTTCTCATGATGTACTCTGCATAGAAGTTAAATAAGCAGGGTGACAATATACAGCCTTGACAATATACATATTCCTTTTCCTATTTGGAACCAGTCTGTTGTCCCATGTCCAGTTCTAACTGTTGCTTCCTGACCTGCATACAGATTTCTCAAGAGGCAGGTCAGGTGGTCTGGTATTCCCATCTCTTGAAGAATTTTCCACTGTTTATTGTGATCCACACAGTCAAAGGCTTTGGCATAGTCATAAAGCAGATATAGATGTTTTTTCCTGGAACTCACTTGCTTTTTTGATGATCCAGCCAATGTTAAGCAATTTGATCTCTGGTTCCTCTGCCTTTTCTAAAACCAGCTTGAACATCTGGAAGTTCACAGTTCTTATATTGCTGAAGCCTGGCTTGGAGAATGTTGAGCATTAATTTGCTAGCATGTGTGAGCGACTGAACTGAACTGAACTGAGATGAATGCAATTGTGTGGTAGTTTGAACATTCTTTGCCATTGCCTTTCTTTGGGATTGGAATGAAAACTGACCTTTTCTAGTCCTGTGGTCACTGCTGAGTTTTCCAAATTTGCTGGCATATTGAGTGCAGCACTTTCCCAGCATTATCTTTTAGGATTTGAACTAGCTCAATTGGAATTCTATCATTTCCACTAGCTTTGTTCATAGTGATGCTTCCTACGGCCCACTTGACTTCACATTCCAGAATGTCTGGTTCTAGGTGAGTGATCACACCATCGTGATCATCTGGATCTTTTTTGTACAGTTCTTCTGTTTATTCTAGTCACCTCTTGTTAATATCTTCTGCTTCTGTTAGGTCCATGCCATTTCTCCCCTTTATCGAGCCCACCTTTGTATGAAATGTTCCCTTGGTATCTCTAATTTTCTTGAAGAGACCTCTAATCTTTCCCATTCTATTGTTTTCCTCTATTTCCTTGCACTGATCACTAAGGAAGGCTTTCTTTTCTCTTCTTGCTATTCTTTGGAACTCTGTACTCAAATGGATATATCTTTCCTTTTCTCCTTTGCTTTTTGCAGTTCCCCTTTATTTGATATACCACATGTGAGCACAGGAGTGCAATCTCAAATAAAGATTACAGAATGTTTTTTAAAAAAATTGGTGTACCTTATTTCATCATGGTTAAGTTTTTTTCAGAATTCAGCTTTGAACCAGACAAAACCATTAAAAAAATCTCAAAAAGGAAGCTTCAGTGATTTCATTGGTGCTCATGCTGCTAAGTCGTTTCAGTTGTGTCCGACTCTGTGCGACCCCATAGACGGCAGCCCACCAGGCTCCCCCATCCCTGGGATTCTCCAGGCAAGAACACTGGAGTGGGTTGCCATTTCCTTCTCCAATGCATGAAAGTGGAAAGTGGAAAGTGAAAGTGAAGTCCCTCAGTTGTGTCCGACTCTTAGCGACCCCATGGACTGCAGCCTACCAGGCTCCTCCATCCATGGGATTTTCCAGGCAACAGTACTGGAGTGGGGTGCCATTGCCTTCTCCATTGGTGCTCATATTACCCGTCAAATTAAATTCAGGATTATTTAATATGATCTGGCTCTAACTCTTATTCCTTTTATGACCTGCTCCTAACTTTGATCCCTTTTTGTACTCTGTTTTAGCAAAACAAAATTTTAAAAAATAACATAAGCCAAAAAAAAAAAAATAGAACAAAAAACCCCTCAAAATAACCCACTTTCTGAAATGATAAAATCATTGAAAAGAAATAAAAAACACTAATCAGGGCTAATGGCTAAAATCAAGACTCAATATTATATGCAGCCTCATTATCTAGTTTAATTAGTAGGTTCTTAATGATCTAATCATAAAACTCCCTTCCCTCTCTGGTGGATATAAAGATCCCTCACCAAATAGCACTCCTTATAAAGTGATCTGGGCTTCCCTGGTGGCTTAGATGGTAAAGAATCTGCCCGAGACCCCGGTTCAATCCCTAGGTTGAGAAGATCCTCTGGAGACATAATGGTAACCCACAACAATATTTTTGCCTGGAGAATCCCCATGGACAGAGCAGCCTGGGTGGGCTAAAGTTCATGGGGTTGCAAAGAGGCAGATATGACTGAGCGATTCATACCTCCACTTTTCATCAAGGGGATCTAGTCCAATTTCTGCTTATCCCTGAGCAGGTGGGACTCGGTTTCCTCCAAGTCTATACAATTATTCAACCAAGCCAATCACATCTTCCTGAAAGAACCAGGGGGCACTCCAACTTTGATACTGAAATGCTGTCCTTGCAGAACTGTTTATCCTATTCCCGAGTACAACCCTGATATGGCCTCTATATTTTAGGGAAATAAAGAACATCATGGCAGCATTTTTTCACTGTGGTATTGTAGTATTGTTTATAATATTGAAAAGGGGACTTCCCTGGTGGCACAGACAATAAAGCGTCTGTCTACAATGCGGGAGACCCGGGTTCAATCCCAGGGTTGGGAAGATCCCCTGGAGAAGGAAATGGCAATCCACTCCAGGACTATTGCCTGGGAAATCACATGTACAGAGGAGCCTGCTAGGCTACAGTCCACAGGGTCACAAAGAGTCAGACACAACTGAGCGACTTAACTCACTATTGTAGTATTGTTTATAATATTGAAAATGGGAAGTCAGCACAAATGTTTAGCAACTGAGGAATGGTGGATATAGATGATTAAATATCTATAAATATAATAAAAATAATTAAATTTATCTTATGAAGATCTTTTGATGTGACAGGAAAACGTCTTTGTTAGGTAATTTATCAGATCAGATCAGATCAGTCGCTCAGTCGTGTCCGACTCTTTGCGACCCCATGAATCGCAGCACGCCAGGCCTCCCTGTCCATCACCAACTCCCAGAGTTCTCTCAGACTCACGTCCATTGAGTCAGTGATGCCATCCAGCCATCTCATCCTCTGTCGTCCCCTTCTTCTCTTGCCCCCAATCCCTCCCAGCATCAGAGTCTTTTCCAATGAGTCAACTCTTCGCATGAGGTGGCCAAAGTACTGGAGTTTCAGCTTTAGCACCATTCCTTCCAAAGAAATCCCAGGGCTGATCTCCTTCAGAATGGACTGATTGGGTCTCCTTGCAGTCCAAGGGACTCTCAAGAGTCTTGTCCAACAACACAGTTCAAAAGAATCAATTCTTCGGCGCTCAGCCTTCTTCACAGTCCAACTCTCACATCCATACATGACCACAGGAAAAACCATAGCCTTGACTAGACGGACCTTTGTTGGCAAAGTAATGTCTCTGCTTTTCAATATGCTATCTAGGTTGGTCATAACTTTCCTTCCAAGGAGTAAGCGTCTTTTAATTTCATGGCTGCAGTCGCCATCTGCAGTGATTTTGGAGCCCAGAAAAATAAAGTCTGACACTGTTTCCACTGTTTCCCCATCTATTTTCCATGAAGTGATGGGGCTGGATGCCATGATCTTCGTTTTCTGAATGTTGAGCTTTAAGCCAACTTTTTCACTCTCCTCTTTCACTTTCATCAAGAGGCTTTTCAGTTCCTCTTCACTTTGTGCCATAAGGGTGGTGTCATCTGCATATCTGAGGTTATTAATATTTTTCCCAGCAATCTTGATTCCAGCTTGTGTTTCTTCCAGTCCAGCGTTTCTCATGATGTACTCTCCATAGAAGTTAAATAAGCAGGGTGACGATATACAGACTTGACGTACTCCTTTTCCTATTTGGAACCAGTCTGTTGTTCCATGTCCAGTTCTAACTGTTGCTTCCTGACCTGCATACAAATTTCTCAAGAGGCAGAACAGGTGGTCTGGTATTCCCATCTCTTGAAGAATTTTCCAGTTTATTGTGATCCACACAGTCACAGGCTTTGGCATAGTCAACAAAGCAGAAATATATGCTTTTCTGGAACTCTCTTGCTTTTTCCATGGTCCAGCAGATGTTGGCAATTTGATCTCTGGTTCCTCTGCCTTTTCTAAAACCAGCTTGAACATCAGGAAGTTCACAGTTCACATATTACTGAAGCCTGGCTTGAGAATTTTGAGCATTACTTTACTACCATGTGAGATGAGTGCAACTGTGTGGTAGTTTGAGCATTCTTTGGGATTGCCTTTCTTTGGGATTGGAATGAAAACTGACCTTTTCCAGTCCTGTGGCCACTGCTGAGTTTTCCAAATTTGCTGGCATACTGAGTGCAGCACTTTCACAGCATCATCTTTCAGGATTTGGAATAGCTCAACTGGAATTGTATCACCTCCACTAGCTTTGTTCGTAGTGATGCATTCTTTTTTTTAAATTTAATTTTATTTTTTAACTTTACAATATTGTATTGGTTTTGTCATATATCCAAATGAATCCGCCACAGGTTTACATGTGTGATGCTTTCTAAGGCCCACTTGACTTCACATTCCAGGATGTCTGGCTCTAGGTGAGTGATCACACCATCATGATTATCTGGGTCATGAAGATCTTTTTTTGTACAGTTCTTCTGTGTATTCTTGCCATCTCTTCTTAATATCTTCTGCTTCTGTTAGGTCCATACCATTTCTGTCCTTTATCGAGCCCATCTTTGCATGAAATGTTCCTTTGGTATCTCTGATTTTCTTGAAGAGATCTCTAGTCTTTCCCATTCTGTTGTTTTCCTCTATTTCTTTCCATTGATCGCTGGAGAAGGCTTTCTTACCTCTTCTTGCTATTCTTTGGAACTCTGCATTCAGATGTTTATATCTTTCCTTTTCTCCTTTGCTTTTTGTTTCTCTTCTTTTCACAGCTATTTGTAAGGCCTCCCCAGACAGCCATTTTGCTTTTTTGCATTTCTTTTCCATGGGGATGGTCTTGATCCCTGTCTCCTGTACAATGTCACGACCTCATTCCATAGTTCATCAGGCACTCTATCTATCAGATCTAGGCCCTTAAATCTATTTCTCACTTCCACTGTATAATCATAAGGGATTTGATTTAGGTCATACCTGAATGGTCTAGTGGTTTTCCTTACTTTCTTCAATTTAAGTCTGAATTTGGCAATAAGGAGTTCATGGTCTGAGCCACAGTCAGCTCCTGGTCTTGTTTTTGCTGACTGTATAGAGCTTCTCCATCTTTGGCTGCAAAGAATATAATCAATCTGATTTCGGTGTTGACCATCTGGTGATGTCCATGTACAGAGTCTTCTCTTGTGTTGTTGGAAGAGGGTGTTTGTTATGACCAGTGCATTTTTTTGGCAAAACTCTATTAGTCTTTGCCCTGCTTCATTCCGTACTTCAAGGCCAAATTTGCCTGTTACTCCAGGTGTTTCTTGACTTCCTACTTTTGCATTCCAGTCCCCTATCATGAAAAGGACATCTATTTTGGGTGTTAGTTCTAACAGTCCAGGTTCGATGCACGATACTGGATGCTTGGGGCTGGTGCACTGGGACGACCCAGAGGGATGGAATGGGGAGGGAGGAGGGAGGAGGGTTCAGGATGGGGAACACATGTATACCTGTGGCAGATTCATTTTGATATTTGGCAAAACTAATACAATTATGTAAAGTTTAAAAATAAAATAAAATTAAAAATAAAATAAAATAAAAGGTCTTGTAGGTCTTCATAGAACTGTTCAACTTCAGCTTCTTCAGCATTACTGGTTGGGGCATAGACTTGGATTACTGTGATATTGAATGGTTTGCCTTGGAAACGAACAGAGATCATTCTGTCGTTTTTGAGATTGCATCCAAGTACTGCATTTTGGACTCTTGTTGCCCATGATGGCTACTCCATTTCTTCTGAGGGGATTCCTGCCCGCAGTAGTAGATACAATGGTCATCTGAGTTAAATTCACCCATTCCAGTCCATTTCAGTTTGCTGATTCCTAGAATGTCGACATTCACTCTTGCCATCTCTTGTTTGACCACTTCCAATTTGCCTTGATTCATGGACCTGACATTCCAGGTTCCTATGCAATATTGCTCTTTACAGCATCAGACCTTGCTTTTACCACCAGTCACATCCACACCTGGGTATTCTTTTTTATACCTATATACAAAATACGTATGTAAACTACTTTACAATATGCTCCTAACATTTACTGTGTGTACCTGGGTATAAAGAAGAAAGGAAAGAAAGAGAGTGTAAATTTTCAGATTATGACAGTTTTCATTTTTATCTTTATAGTTTTCACTACTCCTATAATTTACTGAGGATCTCTCTATCTATTCATCCATCCATCCATCCAGCTATCTATATATACATGACACACACATAGTCATTTCACATACACATACAAAGAAGAGAGTTGAAAATGATACATGTATTTAGAAGACCAGATGGGAGATTTGCCTTTTAGATTTTTAAGAAGAAAGAGAAATGAAAATCTTCATGAGAAAATGGGGAAAGATATAGTCTCTATCTCCCATTAATATATTCTTTGAACAAATGAAGATACGTAGTATAAAAATTGTGTGTACGTACATGTACCCATGGTTTGTGACTTATTTTAACTTTCAAGAGACAATCTCATGTATTCAATGTTCACTATGGATTAGCTCTACTTCTTCAAATATCTTGCAAATTCTTGGAAGTAGAATTGTTACCCCAGGCTTTTTGCATATCTGCCTCATATCTAGGTTGAGGTTGAGTTTACATTCAACATGAGCTATTTACTTTTACAGTGGGAAAGTGAAAGATTTGTTTATTTTAATTGTGCTTTCTGTAATTCTATATTATTTGGAAAATTTTTCAAGTAAGTTTAACAGTTATAAAAGGTAGCTAAATTTTTGTTCCAGTATTTTTATTGACTATGGAATATATTCCATGGGGGTATTTTTCTAAACTAATCTGCTGATTATAATATGATATCTTCAAGAAAGACTAAACAAGATAGAACTATTATTACCATCTGAAGGTTCCATCTAAAGTCTGAATGCAACTATCTATCTAAATCACCTCTACTTTAAATTTGTGGGTTTTCATTGCAAACACTTGTTAGTAAGAAAGAAAAAGAAGAATGGTATCAGTATTTGGTGGAATTGGTTATAGTTTCAAATTATTTCAGAAGCAAAGGAAAAAATATGCAAGTGTACAGTGAACAATATAACTATGTTCATATCTTTCTAACTTAATTGAGATTTTCATTTCCTTTCTTAGGATTTTACAGCCATAATTTCTTTGGTTGCATATTGGGACAATATAATGACCCTAACCCTAAGCTATGTAAATAAGGTCATTGTCACAAATGTAACCATTTCCATTAAAAAATTATTGAAATATAAACCAGAATGAATATGAGGGTATGTATGCATGTATGTAAACTCTTTATCCTCTTTCAAATATGAAAACATAATTCATTCAATACCTCTTCATATTGCCAGGATTTGAGAGTTCCATTTGTGAAGAGAAGAAAGTGCAGTCTCATCAGCTAGTGTTTGCTTTACAAGCTGTTCTTAAATACTTCTGCTCACCTTTCTGAAATTTTAGGCCAATAAAAATCCTTCCAATGAGTTTTAGAGGGGAAGAGAGGAAGGGATTCTATAACAGGCAGGCTTAGGGTAGAATCCCTGCATCACTCACAACTAGTCACTGATGTTCTTCAGGAACAAAGCAGGGATGTCTCCTCTCACTACTCTGCTCAGTATTATACCACAGGTTTTAGAAAGTACAATAAGGATAAGAAATTTATACAAATGTATCCCCATTGGAATGGAAGAAGTAAAGCTGTCTTTATTTGTAGACAACATAATCTTGCTTGTAGAAAACCCTAAGGATTCCACACACAAAAAAACAACAACAAAAAAAACCTATCAGAACTAAAAACACTAGTAAGATTATAAACTAAAAGGTCAATGTACAAAAATCAAATGCATTTTTATAAAATGGTAGTGAATAATCTCAAACTGAAATTAAGAAAGCAATTCCATTCTTGGATACATGTGTACGTATGGCCGAGTCCTTTTGCGTCCACCTGAAACTGTCACTACATTGTTAACTGGCTATACTACAATATAAAATAAAAAGCTTAAAAAAAGGCAAAAAAAATCATTGAATCTTATACTCATCATGAGTGAAACTTATAAGATGGAAATTATATCTCAATAAAGCTGTTAAAAAAACCAATTCCATTCTCAATAGCACCAAGAAGAACAGAATAATTTGGAAGACATTAAACAAAGAAATTCTAGTTTTGTACTGGAAACTATAAAACTGTACTGAAAAATTAAAGGATGCCTCAGTAAAGGTAGAAATATTACACATACATGAATTAGAAGATTCAGGGTTGGTAAGATAGCAGTTCTTTTCAAATTGATCTGTAGTTTCAATGTGGCCCCTATAATAATCCCAGTAAGTTGATACTAAAAAATGTGGAAATTAAAAGAATCTAGAGTAGCCAAACAATTTAAAAAAAATTTGGAGTAATTATATTATTATATTTCAAAACTTAATATGAAGCTACAGAGTACACAAAAGAGTGTAACAGTTAGGCATTTAATCAAACAGAACAGAATTGAGATTCCAGAAATAAATTCTTGTATTAATGGTAGATGGATTTTTGATAAAGAAACCAAGGCAATTCAATGGGGGATTTGTTTTCTTTAACGAAAGGTGCTTGTACAACTAAATATTCATTAGTGGTTCAAAAAAATGAACTTGGATATCAACATCATACCATATACACAAATAGGTACAAAATAGGTAACTGACCTGAATTTTTAAAGTATATAAATATAAGAGAAATTTTCTGGTATAAAACCTCTCAGAGAAAATCTTTTTGACCTCGGAATAGTTCTTAATACACTATCAGCAGCATGGTTCACAAACTAAAAATAACAATAAATTGAATTCTATTAAAATGTAAATTTTTCCTTTAAAATACACCTTTAAGAAAATAAAAAGACAAGACAAAAACTAGAAGGAAATAGATGCACTCCATGTAATTTATAAGAGACACATTCAAAATATATAAAGAAATCTTACAACTCTGTATGAAGACAAAGAATCCAAATGAATAATGGAAAAAAATTCTTAATAAATATTTTACCAAAGAATATGTATGCTTTGACTTTAACCACCTAAAAATATGCTCATAGCTCAGTTGGTAAAGAATCCGCCAGTAATGCAGGAGAACCTGGTTTGATTCCTGGGTCGGGAAGATCTCCTGGAGAAGGGAAAGGTTGCCCACTCCAGTACTCTAGTCTGGAGAATTCCATGCAGTATTCTTGGGCTTCCCTGGTGGCTCAGCTGGTAAAGAATCTGCCTGCAATGCAGGAGACCTGGGTTTGATTCCCGGTTTGGGGAGATCCCCTGGAGAAGGGAAAGGTTGCCCACTCCAGTACTCTGGTCTGGAGAATTCCATGGACTGTATAGCCCACTGGGTCGCAAAGAGTTGGACACAACTGAGCAACTTTCACTTTCACTCTCATCATAGGTCATTAGGAAAATTCAAGTTAAAACAACACACTATCATCCACACTCACCCCAAAAGACAGACATTACCAAGTGCTGGCAAAGGCATAGAGAAAGTAGAATCCTTAGACACTGTTGGTAAGAATAGAATATGGTACCTTCACCTTGGAAAACTATCTGGCAACTTCTTAAATAGTTAAAAAGAAACTCACCATGTAACTGAGCAATTCCATTTCTAGGACATCATAGAAAAATATCATATGTTCAAAGTAAAACTTGTGGGCAAATTTTAAGTGAAACCACAAAAAACCCAATGGATAAATAAATATAGAGAATTCAAACAATGGAGTACTTCTTAACAATGAAAAGAACAAACATCTGATACACGCTACAACATATATAAACCTAAAAAGTACTGGTAATTGAAAGGGGTCAGATGTCAAAACTGAAACTGTACAATTTAATTTATATGAAGAACCCAGAAAGGGTAGTCTCAGAGACAGAAAGTAAACTTCCTGCCCTGTGGCCGGGAGAGAAATGCTGGAAGTGGCTATTGCTATCACACTCAAGGGAACTTTTTGTAGTGTTTGAAATGTTCCAAAACAAGATTGTCCTGACAGTCACACAACTCCACAAATTTATAAAAGTCATTTATAACATGCACATTCACGATATAAGTTATACCACCAAGTTCCGTCCATGGAACTTTCCAGGCAAGAGTACTGGAGTGGGTTGCCATTTCCTTCTCCAGGGGATCTTCCCGACCCAGGGATCAAGCCCTGGTCTCAGCCATTGCAGGCAGATGCTTTACCATCTGAGCCATCAGGGATGCCCCATACCACAATAAATTGTTAAAATAATAATTTTAAAAGGGCTGTCCACATTTGGTATTCCTACCAACTCAGATCCAGTGAGATCTGTTACATTTGTTTCTTGTTTCTAAAAGCTTATGAAGATGGTGGCCTAAAGAGGTACAGAAAATGAGCCACTATATCCAGAGAAGACACTGCTATCTTTTGAAACTAACCATTCTTAATGTTCTTCACTATTACACTTCCTAATTCGTCTTTCTAACCTTGCAGATGGAGCCAGTCCATTATGGAACTTTAATATAAGCAAATATCCTTTTTAAATTCAGAAGAATTTCTCTGACTTGTTTTGAACAGCTGTGTTTCTGAAGATGTTAAGATGGAGTTCTAAATAAAAAAGAAAGAGACTCACTTCTTGAGTATTACATTTTATCTTTTTTCTGATAATTTCTAAGAGAAAATAACATTCTTTTGATTGTACACTAAGGATAAGATTTTGTGTCAGGTTCACTTGCAATTATGTGAGATATAGAGAGCTGATCTTATTTTAAGGATGAGTGTACTCATTCTCAAAATTTAAATAAGTGATAGAGCTGAACTCCAATTCAGGACTTTCTGATTCTAAAACTCATGTCCTATTTTATCCATTTCACTGCTTTGTGCTTGGGTGACTGAAGGTTTTCAGAACCGTTGTACAGTTGTTGATCAGCACCTATAAGTATATCTTTGAAGTTTACAGTCAAAATTAAATGATCTATTTGCTTAAAGTTACTGACCACTTAACAGAAGACTGTATGCATGTATTTCCCTCTGCATACATCATAAAATAGTATAAAAAAAGGTACACATGTGTATGTGTGCACACACCTATACATATACACAGATGTCTATGAACAATCGAGTTTTGTAAATTCCCTTACTTTGTCTCAATTGTTCCTTAAGTTTTACTATAGTTCAGTTCAGTTCAGTCGCTCAGTCGTGTCCGACTCTTTGCGACCCCATGAACCACAGCACGCCAGGCCTCCCTGTCCATCACCAACTCCTGGAGTCCACCCAAACCCACATCCATTGAGTTGGAGATGCCATTCAACCAACTCATCCTCTGTCATCCCCTTCTCCTCCTGCCCTCAATCTTTCCCAGTGAGTCTTTTCCAGTGAGTCAGCTCTTTGCATCAGGTGGCCAAAGTATTGGAGTTTTATTCACATTTCAGATTCTCCTATTAAAGCGTGAATAACCTGTATATCAAGGTCTTTGCTGGATTCATTCTAGTAACCCAGCAACTAATACAATATAAATCACACTACGGGTGTTCTGTGAATGAATATTAATGAATAAAAATTTAAAATGTACTTAATATGAGTTTAAAAGCAGTTATAAAATATAATTTATTTTAATAAGTTTTTGTATAGGAAGGAAAAAAAGCTTAGAATTTTTTTCACTTATTCTATAAAGATTCTTAGAGAAGTATTTCACAAACATTTTGGCATCAAGGAGCCATTTATATTTTTAACATTATTGAGGACCTCAAAGAGCTATCGTTTATATCAGTTATAATTTTGAATATTTTTTATATATAGACTAAAACTGAATTTATTTATTAAAGAATTTAAAGTATTAATAAACTCATTCCATGTTAAAACAAATCATTTTTTAAAATGCATTTTAAAAACAAAACATTTAAGAGAAAGGTGGTATTGTTTTACATTTTTGCAAAAATGTTTGATTTGAATTAAATAGAAGACAGTTGAATTCTCTTATCTGCTCTGTATACAATCTGTTGGGATGTCACACATCATGTAATCTCTGAAAAAATCTACTGTATATTCACAGAAAAATGAGAGTGCAAAAGGTAAATGTTACCTTTAGCATTACTATGAAAATAATTTTGACCTTGAAAACCCCCTGAAACAATCTTAAGAACCCTGAGGGTTCTCAGCTTAACACTCTGACAGCCATATAGTAGAAAGAATTAAAAAAATTTTTTTTTCTATTTCTGTATGTTGTTAATATTTTGAAATTATTTTGCTTTCAATAAGTATCAATAGAAATATGTTTTTTTCTGTGAAGTGTCCATGTTTCATACAATTCTTATAAAATAATTTAAGGTTAGACACAGAATGGTCTATTAAAACACTATAAAAGATATATTTTATTTCTCCTTTCAATGAGCTTTTATAACAAAAATGAAAATTCACTAATGACATTTCCCCCTCTGTTTGGGACAGCAGAAATACTACAATTTACTCTTTTCTCCTTCCTTGATTATATCCTCATCTTGTTTTACAAAGGCAGTTAAATTATTAGCTTAGATAGCTTTTTCCCTATTGACGAAGCCACTGGGCACTGCTGTTTTTCTCTAAACATGAGAGACAAACAGGAATTTAACTGTTAGGTAGTTAGAACAGGAAAAAGGAGTCTAGATTGGTGGTGGCTAAAAGACAAGGAAGGAAGAAGCTTGCAAAAATAGAACAAAGGAAGGTCTGAAGACCAGAGTGAGGACCTCAGGTAGAACAAACAGTGTTCCCCAGGAGTGCTGTTTGTTTTACCTGAGGTCCTCACTCCAGTCCTCAAACCTCCTTTGTTCTATTTTCACGGGCTTTTCCTTTCCTTGTCTTTTAGCCACCACCATTCTGGATTCCTTTTTCCTGTTCTAACTACCTAACATAACTATTTTCTATTATGCAAAGTTTCATACATATAAAAAAGTAGTGACAAGGCTGTAATAAACCCAGTGTAGTTAATCGTTCAGCTCCAAAGTAATCAAATTATGTCAATTCTGTTCCATCTATTTCTTCACCACTTTCTACATAGCTAATTGTGAAGCAAACTCCACACAAGACATTGTTTCATCTGTAAATATTTTAGTATGCATCTCTAAAAAACATACTCCATTTTTTCATGAAAATATTAACATAAAAATGACATGATAGCTAGAAAAACAGTAAAATCTTAGGATCATCAAATATTTAGTCACTCAAACTAAGCTTTTGGTAGACCAGCAAATAACAGAGATTAGCCAGGAGTATAAATTTTCTATGCCAGGGTTTGTCTGCCACTAACTTCAAACTGCTAGATGCTGTTTGGCAAATATTGCCATTTCTTGCTCTAATCTTGCATATAAATTTTTTTGTGTGTGAAATTGTTAGTGGCTCAGTCATGTCAGACTCTGCAACCCCCAGGACTATAGCCCACCAGAAACCTCTGTCCATTGGATTCTCCAGGCAAGAATACTGGAGTGGGTAGCAACTCCCTTCTTCAGGGGATCTTCCTGACCAAGGGAATGAACCTGGGTCTCCCACATTTTAGGCAGATTCTTTTTTTTTTTAAGATAAATTTATTTATTTTAATCGGAGGCTAATTACTTTACAATATCGTATTTGTTTTGCCATACATCAACATGAATCCGCCACGGGTGCACACGTGTTCCCGATCCTGAACCCTCCTCCCACAAGCTACCAGGGAAGTCCCATATACATGTATTTAAACCCCTTTGAAGCACTTAAGATTTATTTGAAGACAATACAAATTGTTCTAAAAAATTTAGTTTAGAATGAGATCAGGCTACTTTGGGATACAAAGAAAATACATTCAGAAGCAACGCAGGATAAATGTAATAAGTATGTTTATTATTATTTTGCTGCTGCTAAGTCACTTCAGTCGTGTCCAACTCTGTGCGACCCCATAGACGGCAGCCCACCAGGCTCCCCCATCCCTGGGATTCTCCAGGCAAGAATACTGGAGTGGGTTGCCATTTCCTTCTCCAATGCATGAAAGTGAAAAGTGAAAGGGAAGTCGCTCAGTCGTGTCCGACTCTTGGCGACCCCATGGACTACAGCCTACCAGGCTCCTCCATCCATGGGATTTTCCAGGCAAGAGTACTGGAGTGGGGTGCCATTGAAAAGGAGCATGCATAGAGATAATAATATACATTACTAGTATATAATGCAAAACTATAATCCTCTTTTCTCATTTTGCAAAGTCTACATATAGAAGAAACAAATTTTCAGACTAGAATAATTATAACAAGTCAATAGCTCTGATTTCTATTATTCTTATATTTTAAAATAAAATTATAATTTTTTCCTAATTGTAGTAAAATAAAACAAAAATTTCCCCTAACTGTAGCAAAAAAAAAAAAAACGATATAAGTTGCAAAAGAAAAATGATAAGGTTGAAGGGATAATTACTTTGACACAGAATATTAATACAAATAGAAAACATATTGACATAGAGCCCTGGTGATTTAGAAAAAATTGTTTGAAGATTTTTGCTGAAAAACATAATTTTGGCATTGCTAGAAAGTATGTTGTTTTGCTTTATGAGCTGGAGGGAACTGAAATAGCTTGCAGCAAGTTAATTATTTCTACAAAAAGAGTCCCTGGATTTTAAGACTCACCTCTGGACTGTTCATCAGTACTTAAAATACAGTTTGCATGTAATAAAATTATGAAAGTTTGAAATATCTGTCTCTGGCAGAAGAAAAACTATCCTATCTTAAAAGGAGAACATTGCACTCCTAATCAATTCATTCTCTATGAAAATAAAGGGAAAAAAGTTGCTCAAATCAAAACCTGTTCTAAAACCGTAGGGTCTAAAATCTGCAAAGAACAACAGCAAGTACACTGAAGAAATACCACTTTTTGTCCTCTGTTATATCAGTTCTTAAAGAAAAAAAAAAGTAACATATATGCTATGGTAGATATGCCATTGACATATATTCATATGTATTGATGAATATTTTCTGTTGATATACAGTGTCTATTTAACACAGAAAATGTACTTGAGTGAGAAAACAGGTAATATGCATACTCTGAAAATTTATTAACTTTCAAAAAATTTATACTTCTACCTCACAGATATAAACAAGAGAACTTTTAATAATCTAAATGCAATCTGAGATTTGGATTAGATCCTGGACCAGAAAAAAATTAGTGGGTCAGTTGGGAAACTCAAAATTTGGATAAGGCTTGTAGATATTTTAATACCATCATATTAATGTTGATTTCTGGTTTTGATCACTTTTTGTGGTTAGATGTTAACATTAGTAAAACTGGGTAAAGAGTGGGCAAAAGAACTGATCATTCTATTTTCTGAGAGTCCAAAGTTTTTTTCAAAATAACAAGTTTAAATTTTCTGTCATATGGTTAATTTAAAGAAGAACACAAACAAATAAACAAAAACTGAGCAAAACTGATAATGTTCAAGTTTACAAGGTATAAGGGAATTTATTCCTTAGTAAAATTTAAGTTAGTTTCTGTGTAAGAATGTTTTATGGTCCTATGACCATATTACTCAACAGTGCAATAATTATGGAGCATTTACCATTATGCACATCAAAAATGAAGATATAGAATGATCTAAATATAAATCATTTAGTAATGTATCATATTAATAATTATGGCATTATTTTTTTATATTTAAATATATAGCCTGATTATTTTTTGAAAATTTCCAATAGACAGTTTTTGACAGAAAAATGCATTTTCTTAAAATTAATGTCACCAGAGGGATGGTATGGGGAGGGAGGAGGGAGGAGGGTTCAGGATGGGGAACACATGTATACCTGTGAGGATTCATTTTGATATTTGGCAAAACTAATACAATTTTGTAAAGTTTAAAAATAAAATAAATTAAAAAAAATCCTCATTAAAAAAAAAATTTAATGTCACCTAAACAAATTCAAATACATACCTCAACCAGACATTAAAGTAAAAAGGACCAGATTATTTGATTTCTTTTACCTGAAACTGTGTGATCCTTAGAGTCTCTTGTTATTTTTATCCTTGCATGTGGAAAGATGTAGTGAACAGTTTTCCCATCCATCTGTATAATCTAAGACATACATAAGATATAGTGAAAAAGCAATGTTAAAGGGCAATATACATAATTATCTTTCTTCAAACTACAGTGATTCAACCAATGAAAACAGAAGATTCTCAAAAGATGACAATTTTAAGCATTTAATACCAAATAATGATATACTGTTTTCTGAGTTTATTATAGTCTTCATGTTTACAACCAGTTTCTCTTGCAAACTGATTTGTTGGGTTTGGAAAATCAATAAGCATATGTTAACACATAAGGATATCTATTACTATGGTATTACATAGAGAATGTATATGGAAAATCGACCTCTGCTGATTTTGTTTTTGGACAGCCTAGAAATAGAAAGGCATTTTTAATTTTCAGCCATCAAGCTCAAAGGGAGAAAAGACAAAGATCCTCCTACTCTGCATCTCTATCACTGTACCAGGAATGCATATTTCTGTTATGTTGATATCATTGTGGAATTTTGCTTCTGCTGAGCACATTTGCCAGAAGTTTTAGGATATACCTGATGCTGAGACTAATTCTGCATAAATAAATAAAGTCTTTGCTCATTTATTATTTTCTGAAGCCTTCTTTGTATGCAAAGGTATTATTTCTCATTTAATTCTGACACTCCTTCAGTTAGAAGAAACAACATTCAATGCCTTTGTTACAAGGCTGGGATTTCAATTCTCATTACTGAGACTTGAATATGAGAATACTATAGACTGTGTTATCGGTGTTTCCACCTGACAAAATGAGATTTTGGAAATAAAGGAAA
This sequence comes from Bubalus bubalis, assembly GCF_019923935.1. Classification (NCBI taxonomy): domain Eukaryota; kingdom Metazoa; phylum Chordata; class Mammalia; order Artiodactyla; family Bovidae; genus Bubalus; species Bubalus bubalis. The sequence goes on along the minus strand of NC_059164.1, from coordinate 37,259,065 downwards.
TTAGCAAATGCAAACTTCAGCTATATATTTTATGGAATTAGGCTTTCAAAAGAGATTTGTGAAATAATGAAAGACGGAAATAGTAAAATCTTTATAAAACTATATTAATAGGATTTTAATAGTATGAAATCTTGTATTCATCACTTTTGGAGAATTTTTAACTAGAATTAGATAAAACAAGGTTTAGTAAAGAGACATTTAATACTACCCATTTCAGAATGTGTTTAGGTAGTGTTTGGGTTTACTAAGATAATGTATGAAAAGGCAAAATGATAGGATACTGAAAGAGGAACTCCCCAGGTCAGTAGGTGCCCAATATGCTACTGGAGATCAGTGGAGAAATAACTCCAGAAAGAATGAAGGGATGGAGCCAAAGCAAAAACAATACCCAGCTGTGGATGTGACTGGTGATAGAAACAAGGTCTGAGGCTGTAAAGAGCAATATTGCATAGGAACCTGGAATGTCAGGTCCATGAATCAAGGCAAATTGGAAGTGGTCAAACAAGAGATGGCAAGAGTGAATGTCGACATTCTAGGAATCAGTGAACTAAAATGGACTGGAATGGGTGAATTTAACTCAGATGACCATTATATCTACTACTGTGGGCAGGAATCCCTCAGAAGAAATGGAGTAGCTATCATGGGCAACAAAAGAGTCCAAAATGCAGTACTTGGATGCAATCTCAAAAACGACAGAATGATCTCTGTTCGTTTCCAAGGCAAACCATTCAATATCACAGTAATCCAAGTCTATGCCCCAACCAGTAATGCTGAAGAAGCTGAAGTTGAACAGTTCTATGAAGACCTACAAGACCTTTTAGAACTAACACCCAAAATAGATGTCCTTTTCATGATAGGGGACCGGAATGCAAAAGTAGGAAGTCAAGAAACACCTGGAGTAACAGGCAAATTTGGCCTTGGAATAGGGAATAAAGAAGGGCAAAGACTAATAGAGTTTTGCCAAGAAAATGCACTGGTCATAGCAAACACCCTCTTCCACCAACACAAGAGAAGACTCTGTACATGGACATCACAAGATGGTCAACACCAAAATCAGATTGATTATATTCTTTGCAGCCAAAGATGGAGAAACTCTATACAGTCAGCAAAAACAAGACCGGGAGCTGACTGTGGCTCAGATCATGAAGTCGTGATTATCAAATTCAGACTGAAATTGAAGAAAGTGGGGAAAACCACTAGACCAGTCAGGTATGACCTAAATCAAATCCCTTATGATTATACAGTGGAAGTGAGAAATAGATTTAAGGGCCTAGATCTATTTCTATTTCAGAGGCACTCTGATAGATAGAGTGCCTGTTGAACTATGGAATGAGGTTCGTGACATTGTACAGAGACAGGGATCAAGACCATCCCCATGGAAAAGAAATGCAAAAAAGCAAAATGGCTGTCTGGGGAGGCCTTACAAATAGCTGTGAAAAGAAGAGAAGCAAAAAGCAAAGGAGAAAAGGAAAGATATAAACATCTGAATGCAGATTTCCAAAGAATAGCAAGGAGAGATAAGAAAGCCTTCCTCAGAGATCAATGCAAAGAAATAGAGGAAAACAACAGAATGGGAACGACTAGAGATTTCTTCAAGAAAATTAGAGATACCAAGGGAACATATTATGCAAAGATGGGCTTGATAAAGGACAGAAATGGTATGGACCTAACAGAAGCAGAAGATATCAAGAAGAGGTGGCAAGAATACACAGAAGAACTGTACAAAAAAGATCTTCACAACCCTGATAATCATGATGGTGTGATCACTGACCTAGAGCCAGACATTCTGGAATGTGAAGTCAAGTGGGCCTTAGAAAGCATCACTACGAACAAAGCTAGTGGAGATGAAGGAATTCCAGTAGAGCTATTTCAAATCCTGAAAGATGATGCTGTGAAAGTGCTGCACTCAATATGCCAGCAAATTTGGAAAACTCAGCAGTGGCCACAGGACTGGAAAAGGTCAGTTTTCATTCCAATCCCAAAGAAAGGCAATGCCAAAGAATGCTCAAACTACCACACAGTTGCATTCATCTCACACGCTAGTAAAGTAATGCTCAAAATTCTCCAAGCCAGGCTTCAGCAATATGTGAACCGTGAACTTCCTGATGTTTAAGCTGGTTTTAGAAAAGGCAGAGGAGCCAGAGATCAAATTGCCAACATCCGCTAGATCATGGAAAAAGCAAGAGAGTTCCAGAAAAAACATCTATTTCTGCTTTATTGACTATGCCAAAGCCTTTGACTGTGTGGATCACAATAAACAGTGGAAAATTCTGAAAGAGATGGGAATACCAGACCACCTGACCTGCCTCTTGAGAAATCTGTATGCAGGTAAGGAAGCAACAGTTAGAACTGGACATGGAACAACAGACTGGTTCCAAATAGGAAAAGGAGTACGTCAAGGCTGTATATTGTCACTCTGCTTATTTAACTTATATGCAGAGTACATGATGAGAAACGCTGGGCTGGAAGAAGCACAAGCTGGAATCAATACTGCCAGGAGAAATATCAATAACCTCAGATATGCAGATGACACCACCCTTATGGCACAAAGTGAAGAGGAACTACAAAGCCTCTTGATGAAAGTGGAGAGTGAAAAAGTTGGCTTAAAGCTCAACATTCAGAAAGCTAAGATCATGGCATCTGGTCCCATCCCTTCATGGGAAATAGATGGGGAAACAGTGTCAGACTTTATTTTGGGGGGCTCCAAAATCACTGCAGATGGTGACTGCAGCCATGAAATCAAAAGACGCTTACTCCTTGGAAGGAAAGTTATGACCAACCTAGATAGCATATTCAAAACAGAGACATTACTTTGCCAACAAAGGTTCATCTAGTCAAGGCTATGGTTTTTCCTGTGGTCATGTATGGATGTGAGAGTTGGACTGTGAAGAAGGCTGAGTGCCAAAGAATTGATGCTTTTGAACTGTGGTGTTGGAGAAGACTCTTGAGAGTCCCTTGGACTGCAAGGAGATCCAACCAGTCCATTCTGAAGGAGATCAGCCCTGGGATTTCTTTGGAAGGAATGATGCTAAAGCTGAAACTCCAGTACTTTGGCCACCTCATGCGAAGAGTTGACTCATTGGAAAAGACTCTGATGCTGGGAGGGATTGGGGGCAGGAGAAGAAGGGGACGACAGAGGATGAGCTGGCTGGATGGCATCACTGACTCGATGGACGTGAGTCTGGGTGAACTCTGGGAGTTGGTGATGGACAGGGAGGCCTGGCGTGCTGCGATTCATGGGGTTGCTAAGAGTCGGACATGACTGAGCGACTGAACTGAACTGAACTGAAGATAATACATTAACTAGAATTTACAATAAAAGGGTGTTTGTTTTGTGAAGAAAAATTCTCTGGAATATTCATGTTATTTTAATGTGCCTCTGAAAAATTCATCTTTAAAATTGCTAGAATTGTGGATTTTCAAAGAAAAATGCACTGAAAAATGCAAACAATGCCAGCCTTTAGGTTTTATTCTCTTTAGGAAAGAATAAGCTTAATCAGGCCTCTGATGAACAAAAAAATTGTCCCCAGACAACAGCAGAATCTTGTCAAGTCCAAAAATCTTATATGAATTCTGCAAAGTAAAACTAAAATATCATTTGCATGATTATAAAAATATCATGGTCCATATAATCAATCTAGATAATTCGTACTATTAATAACAATGGCTTTGTAAAACATTGTGAATCTTGTATATGTTCATGACAAAAGAGTGTGCATTTTCCTTTTTTCTTCCTTACTCTACCCTCTTTTGTCTCACTCTCTTTTACTTTCTCTCCCAGACTCCTTACTTTCCCTCTCTTCATCGTTTCTCCTTCTTCTACTTTGCTTCATCCTCTCCCTTCTTACTCTTCTATCTGCATTAACAATCTCCATTTTAAATTATGTGAACTGAAAATCTTAAAACTATCAGATATAACTCAAATTTGCTTTGTTAGTATAGGTAATTCATTAACATTACGTATATTATGGTGTAATCACAAAATCAATAGAATGATCTTGGTTCATTTCCAAGGCAAACCATTCTGCATCTCAGTAATCCAAGTCTATGCCCCAACCATTAATGCCAAAGAAGCTGAAGTCTAATGGTTCTCTGAAGACCTATAAGAACTTCTAGAACTAATACCCAAAAAAGATGTCCTTTTGGTCATAGGGGATTGGAATGCAAAAGCAGAAAGTTGAGAGATACCTGGAGTAACAGGCAAGTTTGGCCTTGGAGTACAGAATGAAGCAGGGCAAAGGCTAACAGTTGTGCCAAGAGAATACTCTGGTCATAGTAAACACCCTCTTCCAACAACACAAGAGACGACTCGACACATGGACATCACCAGATGGTCAATACCGAAATCAGACTGATTATATTCTTTGCAGCCAAAGATGGAGAAGTTCTATACAGTCAGCAAAAATAAGACCTGGAGCTGACTGTGGCTCAGATCATGAGCTGCTTTTTGAAAAATTCAGACTGAAATTGAAGAAACTAGGGAAAGCCATTAGACCATTTAGGTATGACCTAAATCAAATCCCTTATGATCATACAGTGGAGGTGACAAAGAGATTCAAAGGATTAGATCTGGTAGACAGAGTGCCTGAAGAACTGTGGACGGAGGTTCATGACACAGTACAGGAGACGGTGACCAAATTCATCCCCAAGAAAAAGAAATGCAAGAAGGCAAAGAGGTTGTCTGAAGAGGCCTTATAGCTGAGAAATGAGAAGTGAAAGGCAAAGGAGAAAAGGAAAGATGTACCCAACTTACAAGTATTTCAAAAGAAATTATGTTCATGAACTGGCCCTTTATATTTATGAAACAGCAACTCTTGTGTTAACATATCTTGTATTTATACAGACATTCATTCTTTCCCTTATTTAAATACCTTGTATGCTAGATGTAGCAGACAGAGTATCAAGCCCTGTGTTAGGCACAGAATAAACACCATGGTGGATGGTATAGGGAGCGCTTGCTCTCTAAAAGTTCACAGCCCAAGACACAATGCATGGAGTGCTCCTGTAGCACAAAGAAAGAACATCTGTGGGGAGATGGTGGTGATAATGTCAGAGAAGGCTTTTTGCAAGATGAGGCATGCACATGGAGCCCTGAGTGATGAACAGCGTTAAGTCAAGAGAAAAGAGGAGGAAGAATGCTCAGGAAGAGGAAACAAGACATTCAAAAGCCCAGAATAAAGAAAGACTGACTCTTTCAAAGGAGCCCGAGGTACCTCAGTATAGCAGTCACATGGGAAGTGCACAAGGCTCGGGCATTAGTGCAGAATGAACGCATTGTGTCCTAGTAGAGAAATTTTGACCTTTGCAATGATGCTGTGAATGGTATTAGTTCTATTTATTGATGAAGTGACTGAGGAAAAAAAGAAAGAGGTCAGGTGATCTCTTCAATTCACAAAGCAGAGTTGAATTCCTACTGAATAGTGTGGAGGTTAAACATACAAAAGGAAACACATAGAGATTTGCTTTATGCAGATTTGGCTTTATAATTCAAATGACTTTGAGTCTAAAGTCAGACAGAGTCTGCTATCTCTCTAACCTATGTTTTACGTTAAATAATTTTTAAAGCAGATACATTAGTGTTTATATGTTTTACCTAACATATAAGCAAAAAAAAAACTATGCAATACTCAAAACTGAAAAATATGTAGAATTATAAACTAATAAAACAAACATCTATATAACCACCACACAAAGAAAGAAAGGGAGCATTCATAATTTCTTTTGAAATATTTATAAACAGAGAAGAACCCTTTTTCTGGGCAGCATACAAGTGATATTTCTGTCAAAGGGGAATTATCCAAAGACTATGATGTTAGAAACCTTGCTCTTGGGGAAAGGAACAGGGCGATTAATTGACATCAGTCCTATCCTCTGGCCTTGTCCCTATTTTTATCTGGCAGAAACAACACTTACCCTAAATAAATGACTAAAACAAGAATGATACTTTGTTATTCTTTCTATAACAAAACATAATTTTGATAGGAAGAGAGTATTTGAAGATAAATATTAAGACAAAAAAGCATGAACTTCATTTAAATGTAATTAAAACATGTCATCTCTTATGTAGCTTTCACATAGAGAAATTTATAAAGAAAAATAAATTACTGACACAAAAGTCAATATATTCACTACTTGTTTGAGAGAGGCTGAAAATTACAATCTGGAAAGGGGAAAATTACAATGTGAAAAATTACAATCCCCTTTGTAGATTTCAAAGGGAAGAAAACACTCCCTTTCTTTGTGTGGTGGCTATATGGCTGTTTTATGATTAATTTATAATTCTACATGTTTTTAAGTTTTGAGTATTACATAATTTTTTGTTTATATGTTAAAAGGGCTTCCCTGATAGCTCATTTGGTAAAGAATGAGCCTGCAATCAATTCCTGGTTTGGGATGATCCCCTGTAGAAGGGATAGGCTACCCATTCCAGTATTCTTGGGTTTCCCTTGTGGCTTTCTAGTAAAGAATCTGCCTGCAATGCAGGAGACCAGGGTTTGATTCCTGGGTTGGAAAGGTCCCCTGGAGAGGGGAAAGGGGTGTACCCACTCCAGTATTCTGGCCGGGAGAATTCCATGGAACGTATAGTCCATTGGGTCACAAAGAGTTGGACATGACTGAGCAACTTTCACTTCACAGCTTAGATAACAAAATATAAATGTGAAAATAATTTTTAGCAATGAGATACACATTATTAAATTTACAAGGAGTCTTACATTTTCTATGTTATTAAACAAAGAAAAATTCATTAAATCATTCTCAAATATAGCCTCTCTGTTTAATTTTGGTATTATATTGCTCTATACTTATAAATTCAAATATAATGTGTTATGTCTTCAGTGAATCAAATCATAAATTCTGTAGATGTTAGTAACAGATAATTATGAACAAAAAACTCATTAGGAATATTTATGTTTCATTTACATATAATAAGATAGAATTCTAGAATATAATTTTGGGGGATGGACACTGATTATTTTAAAATATATCCTGTAGAATATTAGTTGGATAAATTAGGTGGACAAGACTACTCTGGATACTCAGAAGTGTTGGGAAATAACTCTATCAAAGTTATGTTTTTAGCTCCTCAGTTTTTATATTTCATCCTATCAGGATTCCTTAAAAGGATCTGTATTTTCATTATGTTGATCTTGGTTTGTGGGAAATACTAAACTTCAGAGAAACAAACAAGATGAGTAAGGCACAACAAAAAAGTCATTACAGAGAGATTCCTATAATAAAAAATAATTCAAGGAAGTTATTTTCAGTTGACAAATTGACTATTTTGGTAATTGTAAATAAGAGATAAACTAAAAGTTTTAAACACATTCAGAATGATTCTAATTTTTAAATTTTCTCATTTCCTAGCTAGATCTATTTTAGATCTAGAATATTTACAATAAACAGAGGATAACAGATTTCTATAAAGTATGAGAACGTCTAGAAGAGCACAATAAAATTGAGAAAATATTTTATCAGTTAGAAATTTGTCTAAAAAAAACTGAAATTGCTTAGGAAAAAATCAAATCTATGACCATAGATCCTATCTTTTAGACAGCACTTTTACATGAAAAAATCTTGTTTTCTTTTATTCCTTAACATGACAAATACTGAATTATATTATAGTAAATTCATATGGTTCTTTTTTGTTCAAATATAGTTGTCAGCTTATCAATTAATCATTAATCAGACAGGATGATAAAAGAATTAATGTACATGATATAAGTAACTATCTCTTTTGTGAGTATCTTAATGATCATAATGAATACAAATACCTGCAAATACCTGATCCATTAAGGCAACTGATTTAAGGTCAGTGACCTAGCAGAGGAATCTCCCTCAGGTTATCCAACTGTTAATCTCCCTGGTATCTATCAAGGTTCAATTTAAAACATCATCTCTTTTATTCTAAAGTGAATAAGATCATGGGTTATGGTATTATATTTATGTAATAGTTAATAGTATCCCTTAGTTTTTTTTTAATCTATAGATATTAACTAATAAAATCTACTTTATGAAAGTTGTTCTGAATATAAAATCCAATAATGAACGTAAAAGACTTCCATATAACACTTCCATATAACATCAGTTCCCTTATTCCCAGGTGAAGCCTTCTCTGTTCCCAGCTGCTTGGTTTGGTCATCTTCTTATTTGCTATTTCTTGACAGCTGGGCATATTCTAATGGAAAGCCTTGAAGTTATCCAAATCTATTTTACCCTATATTCTGTAAGCTCTTCAGGAGTTTCATGCATTTTCTTTGCATGGCAGTGTTGGGTAGGCTATATGGCTTAATTGTCTGTTAGAGGCAAAAAATCACTTAAATTGCCTGGTAAGAAGCATCACAGCTATGCTTCAGTGTCAATCAGTCATGGCTGATGAAGTAAGGCAATTACCACCTTAATATGCTGAAAAAAAAAAGTCATTTGTGAGCTTGATTGATCAAAGTCCTGTGTATTTTGGGATAACTGAGACCATTCTAGGGTGAAATGAGTCTTTTTTTTTTTTGAGAAATCTAAAAGACATTGCTCAATATAGCACTTACTTGCTCTTGGTGTTGACTGAGTGGTCTAGAGTGGACCAATCTTTCTGGCAGTTTTCGATCTAGACCATGTCCATTGTCCAAACGAGACTCTCTGGGTTTGTCAAACCAATCTGTTTCTTCACGACGGAGGTGATAGGCTTTGGAGACCAAGGAAATATCAAACATTGCAACTCCAACTAATACAGATGATAGAGGGCAGTAGATGATCTGCAGTACCAACATGCTTTGGGGCTTATTAACCATTCATGCATTTCAAACCCAATTCCCAGTGGGATCAGAAATATCATTTCCTGCATTATGTTAAAAATTCTATATGAGGGAATAACCTAGAAAAAAACCCATGTGCTACCTGTCAACTTTTCAGAGCAAAGTAAGACAAAATTAACATTTAAATCAGGTGAAAAAATAAATTTAGATAGTGATTGAATAAATAAATGAACAAATGAATATTTCTCAAAAGTCATTCTATTCAACTTCAGTCCATCAGTCCACCTCCTCACTTCTCCCTACTATATATCACCAAAATCTAAGGAAAACACATTTCTTGGATACAGAAGATTCAATTATTTTTCCACTATCATATTAACCCAGTACCAATATGTGGCTGCTAGATTTGGACATCAATTGAGCATCTTTTGAAAACATGACACATCTATGACATTCATAACTAGATGAAAATATTTATTTTTAGGAGGATCCTAGGTATCAGTGCTAGGAACATGTGTGCCATAATCATCTGGTAGCCTAATTTTTAAAATATATCTACTAGAATTTTTCATTAAAAATTAAACAATTATTTTTTGTGGGATCATAGATCTAGGAATTAAAAGAGTTGGTAGGCTGCTTTCTGTACTTACAATGTGACAAAGCTTAATATCTTAAAATACTTTTTTGAAAATATAATTATATTTGAGTATATAACTACTATTTAAATTTTTTCATCCCTTTAAATTCTTAGTACTTTAAAAGACATTTTAAAGTTCTTATCTAGTGATCCCAAATCATTATTTACCTATTATATAGAATTTGCCTTCATAGAAAGTTTTATGCATTGTAAAAGGATCCCTAATTAATAGTCTCTGGAAGTACACTGTTACTTCCTAAATGGCAGATGGAGCACCTCTTCTCAGGTATTATCCTGAAAGATCTGTTGATGATGCTATCAGTCTACATCTTCTTGAAACTCTGATTTCGATAATGCCGTACTATTGAGTATTCCTCTCAACCTCATTACAGTTCTCTTTCTGTCTGCATCACTGACTTCTCTTTCACTACTTTCACTTTTTCCCAAGCAATATCCATTAGTTCTTTACTGGCAGGGCTGGCAAAACCACAGCATATACAGCATTACTCACCTCTACACCTCCTGTGGTCTTGGTCAATGCCACTGATTAACCACAGAACTTTCTCTCAATAAACACAGAATGATAGACAATGTGTCATAATTTAGTCAGTCTTAGATTTGAGGCAATACAATGGTACATACCTGGTTTGTGGTTGTATATGTACTTGTCTGGTCTCCCCTATTAAGACTCTAAGCTGCTTGAAGGTAAGCCTCATGTCTTCTGTTTTTTTGTTCTCCCTTAATACTAAAACCAATGCCTTGCAAATGCCACAATGTTAATAAAGTATTTGGGAAATGAGTGGCACATAGGAAAATTAGTCATCAACTAAAGAAAGTTAAATATCCTAATTATTATAAGTACATTTTAAAATACTTGTCGAATAAACCTCATTAACAGTTACACAGTCTTTTCTCACAGTCTATTTGGTATTTACTATGGTTTTTCAAGTTTTCCCTTGACACCAAGGGACTAAATTTATGAAAGATATATTCAATATAATTTTGATAAGTAAACAAAACAAATCCATTATTTAATCATTAGTGTCTAAAACTTATTAGATGATCACCAAACACACTAATATTTTATATTATTTTTATATATTTTAATAACATTTCTCATAAAAATTGTCTATACTGATTTTAATAAATGACTACCTTGGATACTATACCTGATATCACTTGAATATATACTTTGCTAATTGCACTTAAAATAAAAAATCTTCTAAAATGTTTCCTTGGCTGTGTCTATACAAATAAGGCAGAATTTCAACTTGATATACATTTTGTCAATTTATTTCCAATACTGATGACATACTTTGTCTGTTATGTTTATAATAACTCTATATGTAACTAAGTTAGGATAGCTACCTTGCTTCTCATAGGAATTTATCAATCAAGAGAAACTAGATTAAGTAAGTCTTCTCTTAAATCGAATTCCATATTCACCATTTATAGAAAGTTGGTGTGTGCTAGGTTGCTTCAATCGCGTCTGAATCTTGGCAGCCCTATGGATTGTAGCCTGCTAGGCTACTCTGTCCATGGGATTCTCCAGGTAACAATACTGGAGTGGGGTTCCATGCCCCTCTCCAGGGAATTTTGCCATCTGAGGGATTGAACCCAAGTCTCTTCCATCTCCTGAACTGACAGATAAGTTCTTAACCACTAGGGTCACCTGGGAAGCCCAATAGCAAGTTGGACATAAATGCTAAATGTTTGTAATTGCAATTGTCAGATCTGCCATGGTAGATCCAAATTTTAAAAATGAAATTTTACAATAATAACAACATTTTCCAAATTAAATAATTCACTGAAGATTAGCATCCCCTTGTTTTAGGCTATTGATATCTTCTTCTCTTAAATGTAAAATGCAAGTAAGCTGTTTTGGAGTCCAATTCTATTCTGTATAAAATATTCCTTGGAATTTTTTTTAAGACTGTATGTACTGATGCATTTTTTTTAAACATGAGTATATTTTAAAAGAATGTTTTCAACAAATTATTTGTGGTTGCAGAAATATAATGATTGTTTCTAGTTTAGTTTTTCTCCAATCTACTCTAGTCTTCCTGTTCTGTTCTTAACCAGGAATGAATATTAAGTTGTAGAGTTTAGGCTGATGGTCATAACTATTAAGCAACATCAATTGTGCCTACCTCAAGTCACATTCTGCTTTAAAAGCTGTAATAAATACAGATTAATTAAAAAGAAAAAAAAAATTATATCTACCTAGATTTTACCTCGGATGAGGTATTTCAAAATTACCTGGAGTCATATAGAATACATCTGAAATATATATTGTCTATAACCAAGAGTTTGATTCAATTCAGAGAAAGCACACAATAAATCTGAATAAATCTGAAATCAGTTAAATTTGCTTTGTTTACATGATACTAAGTAGCCTGCTGGAATGTTATATATTTCAAGGTTGTTTTAGTATCACTCAAACATAGATATAGTATATATGTGGCAAACTTTTATTTAAAAAAATCTCTAACACTTCATGAGTTTATAATGTCATATGTTATGTGATTGGGAAAAATATTTTTTACTTTTTTCTTAATTACTCATGGATCCCAAGATTTAAAAAAAGAAAAGAGCAGAGCACTGTTCACCAGAAGAAAAAGTAATACGTTTATGAGATACAAACACAAAGAAAATACAGAACATTTAAAAACACATCACTACAATTCACACAGATAATATTACATATATAATTCAATTTGTTATAGTTTTCTTTGTATAATTATGTACCAACATGACTTTTTCATGACTACATTTCCTATCTGCTTAATTTAAAAATAACATTTTAACTCAATTTAACTTCATGTAAGTTTCATTTTGTTTCCTTCTCTGGTGTCCTCTTTACACATTTCTTAATTTTGGGTGCTGCACGATGTCTCATCCAATTAGTTTAAACAATTTGCTGGAGATTAACATGCTTTTTCAAATCTGATCTTTCCAATACTTAACAAATGTTTTGATAAGTATTTTTTGATGTGTTTTGATATTTTATCAAAGCAAGTTTCTCATAGTCTTTGATGACTATGAGTACATATCATCCTAACATATAAATGAGAAAAATTTGGTTATTTTTACATGGTTGTATGTAAATAACTGTCATACTTCAGAATATCTAGAAACATTTGTATGTCTTGCAGCATGATGGCAGAATCTATGATTGAATAAATGAATTTGTCAAATTCTCTCCAGATAAATGTACATCATGCATACAAAGCCTTTGGTGTTTAGTTTTATGATTGACCTGTTAGTTTTTATTCTATTTTGCTATTTTACAGATAGTATTATTGATGAGCCTTTCTATTCTTCTGTAGAAGTCATTATATATCTATATATTTATATACATATATAATGTGTGTTAAATGTGGACTGTGAAAAAAAGAGTTTCCATATAACTCTTACTTAACTATGATGGTTGATTTAAACAACTGGCTAAAGTAAAAAAAATAGTGTTTTATTTAATTGGCTAATCATCAATAAAAATGGTCAATTCAACAGCTCATAGAGAATAAAACAAATCAGAAAGTAACTGGTCTATTGGAATTTCACTAGGAAAAGCAGTCTCTTCTCCTTTAGATCCAGTGGTTACTTTTGTCCTGATCTAACCTACACTTAAACTTCTAATATCACACTGGTATCGAGATACAGAAGAAAGAAAATCCTTTTTGTGAAAATATATTTTCCTGCAAGCCCCCAGGGAAAATGTTAGATTTAAAAGAAGAGATGTTAGCTTAGAGCTTTTCCATCTCCAAAGTCATGAAGTAATACATTTTTATTGGATGAGAAATATTTTATTTTTAGGAGTCAAGCCACACTTATATTCAAATGTAAACCATGGAGAGAGAAGGAAAAAAAGAACCAAGAGTAATAAGTACTCTTGGCATGGGCAAAATGTCACATTTCTTTACCTCTTCAATCTTGTCCTCTAATTTAGACTTGGTCAGGTCATTTTCTAAAATCCTTTTGGTTCTATATGATTTAATAAAAAATCACCATAAAGTTTTTAGTTAAGTATGTACTTGCCATATATCACTTGTTCTATATGAAAAACTAGTAAAACAATTTAGTGCAAAAAAATATGAAATAATGCAAAAAGGAAACCCATGGAAAAGGCTAACTGAACATACAAGGAAAGCTTCAGCTCAAATACCTAAATTCACAAAAGCAATGTACAAAGTTCAAATTTTAAGATCTAAACAGTGCTTCATACATATTGACCAGCATATGGCTAATACTGTTGTTTACTGTCAATATCATATTAGGTACTAAGGTTTTAGTATGTAATACAAAATGTACAGTGTACAATGCTTGTCAACTATGGCATTCACAATGACAGAGAAATTAAAATACAAGCCTTTTATTTAGTAGATTATAAAACTGTACATTATGCTAACATTAGGGACTCACCTGAACGTTCTCAAGAAAACATTCTCTGAATTAACAAACACTGATCTCACAAATGATAAATAATTTTCTACTACAAAGTCTAGTGGAATACTCAGTGGCTCAAAACCTTAATCATTTCACAAACTGAAAGAAACTAATAACTTTAAAAATAACTTTTGAAAACAAAAGAAACATACAACAAAAAACTTTCCAACTATAGATTTAAAGGATGACCATATTTTATTGACACAATTATTTGATAATGATTTTGGAAAAGTAGACACCACAAAAATCAAATAATCAAGAAACAACGATAAAAGGATAAATTAAAAAGAAATAAAGAGCATGCTATGAAATCTATACACAAGATAGAATTTCCATTTACAAGAAATAAAACTGAAGTAAACATGCAAAAGACACACCAAGAAAAATAGAATACATTCTTGGAGAAGGAAAATCAAACATGCAGAAAAATAAGAGTTTGAGTTTTGAGAGTAGCAAGGTAGTTTGAGGCCCAATTTACCTTCACTGTCTGACATGGCATGTTGGAAGTCATCCATGATGAATGCTATGTCACGGTCGTAGCCTCGAGTCCGTGATTCTTCTCTCATGTGTTGCTGAACTTCAGGCAAAGAGTGACTGGATCCGAACTGGTCCCTGGTGTCTGCAGATATTGGTGGCAGGGGTCCAGCAGCAGCCCTGGCCATTCCCATTGGCTGTCCAACAGGACTGAGTGGACTTTCCTCTTCAGAATTCTGGGCCACAATTGGTATTCTTCCTCTACTCTGGCTAATAGGCAAACTAGTAGGCTTAGTTCTCCCAGAAGGTGATGCATGACTAAAGGAAACATCTAGAGCTTCAGCCTCTTGAGCTTTCAGTCTTAGAGAAGAGCTAGAAGAATCTCTTTTAATTGATAAATCTAGCCCATAGACAGAGGAAGGTCTGGAAGAAGGTCTGGACCTGCTGCCACTGCTGTATGCCTTATCTGCTTCATCCTGCAGAGCTGACCGTATGGTATTTCCTAAGGTGCCCAGTCCTGTGCCAAGAGATGATCCCATAAATTTTTGTTGGTCTGTAATATTTTTTCTGAGGCCAAAAGTAATATCATCTTGAAGAAGCCTTGCTCTGGAAGAAATGCCACCAATAGATGAAGTGCTTGAAGTCATATAGCTCGAATAATCAGGTTCAAGGTCTCTACTTTCTTGAATAGGTGAGAATTTTGACATTTTAGGGTCAATTAGTGATTTCTTATGCTTTGATTGCTTTTGATACAGTATGGCAGCTGGTAGTTGTTTTGCTGCTTGTTTTTCAAGTGTGAGTCTACTAATGCTGTACTTTTCAGATTTTGGAAAATGTCTGTAACTAGTATCGGCATGGTAATAATGGGAAAGACCAGCAAGGTGATCTAAGCTCTCTGCTCCTCTACGGAATTCTTGTTTAATCTGTTGTTTCAGAAGCTTTAACTCATAAGGATCCTCCATTGGGTCCTCCTCTGCTTTCACGTAGCTATGCAATCTGGACGAAGTCTGCAGAGGTGCTAGGAAATCTGTCACTTCTTGAGACCTACGTGTCTCAGTGGTTCGGAGGAGACGGTCTGTTTTTGACAGATCTTTTTCATGAAGGCTAAACGCAGTGCTTAGAGCTGCTGTTCCTTTGGTAATCTCACCCATGTCATCAATTAAGACATAATTTCGTGAAGTATGATGGTCAATATCTGCATAGAAAGAATCTGCAGATATGCTTGATATTGGACTGCTTGCCATGCTACTTCTTTCCTCCAATCCTATTCTCAAATCTAAGCTGTTGTACTTACTACCAAGATGGGAAACAGCATATGTATTATCAGTAGAAACAGGTGCTATCATCAGGGGTTGGTTGCGAATCACCTCATAGTTTGAAGTTATCTTGGGCTCCAAATATAATGCAGTTTGCCGTGGCTTTTGTTGTATCACCATCATCTGTGATGGTAACTGATAAGAAGGTTGTGGGGTTGGTGTAGGTTGAGCCTGAGGTGTGAAAGACATTGTTGCCACAGCTTGGAAGGTTGGCTGAGTCTGATAAGGTGAAACTTCCTGATGGTACAGAGTCTGTTGCTGAAAGTGGGATTGTTGGGTGTATGGGGTGGGTGCTTGAGTAGGAAGAGCAGGGGAAGAGTATTGGTACTGGGTATAAGGACTGGTAGGAGGGACTAGCTGAGATTCTGTTTGGGTTTGTGGTGGAATAAACTGGTTGAATTCAGTTTGGGGAGCAGTTCTTGGTCGCTCGATGGCATGCTGACTTTCAATTCGGGTTGGTCTGGTGCTGCTGACCTCACTGTCGGACATGTAATCACGATCCTCAGCTACTCCCTGCAGATAGGCTCTCTCTCTCTTTTCTCTCTCCTTTAATAAGGCTTCTTTCCTCCTGTTAATCCCCATTTCTAGGTACCGTAACTTAGCATCAATCTCCTTTTCTTCCTCATCAAGTTCTGCTTGTTTCTTCCTAAGCTTGGCAGATTCCCTCTCCACAAGATCAAGCTCTCTGTCTATATCCTGGAGAATCTTGGCTCGGGCCATCGTATTGGTTCTGCAGATCCTTCTCCTGGAGACTGTGCCCATTGTGCTAAAGGCTGACTGAGTTCCTGTGGAGGTCTCTTCAGGTGGTGGGTTTGGCAGAGTTCTCTTCACTTTTTTCTGAGTGCCAGAGGTTGTTGCGGTTTGAGAACCTTTTGCCTAAAATTAAGTAAATAAAATACAATACTTTACTATCAAGGAAAAAAATTAAAGGTCAAAAAACCCATAATTTACATTTAAATAAAGATGATTTCATATATGTTTTAGCTTTGAGCACATAATAAAATTGTACCTATAATTGCAAGTATCAGTCACAAACAGTTAACTGAGAAATAATTTTCCCCTTCTTAGTAAATTGATACACATTACAACTTACCTAACATTAGAAATGAGTTTTGAAATCAGGCACAAAGTGCATTGCTAGGCAGGCTTATATTTTAGTTAGACTCTTGGAAGAACTCTAAAAACTAATTTTTCATCATATTTACTATACATATTATTACTTACTGAAGGTATGCCCAGAGTATTTGTGTTAACTATCTAAAATTTAAGTTATATTAGTTGAAGATACTCATTGTCAAGAGAATTGTTTGCTTCTGTCTCACCATTCCTCTTTCACCCCTTGAAGTGTCTGTCAGTCCTAAACCAATCATGAAATGTTTTGAAATGAAATCCTCTCATTCTCCACTATCTTTTTTCCCTCCCATAAGAGTTACCTGAACTAATTTCCTATTTACTCTTTGAATATTTTTGTAACAATGTGAATCAATTTTTTTTCAATGTTGCTATTCTTTGGTGATTTTAGCTTCTTATTAATATGCTTTAGTAACTACCATATGAAGCAAAAGGAAGTGACCACAAACAGTACAAAAATTCATTGAGGGTTTTCTGGGTGGCTCAATGGTAAAGAATGTGCCTGCCAATGAAGGAGACATGGGTTCAATCCCTGGTCTGGGAAGACCCCACATGCCACAGAGCAACTAAGCCCATGCACTACAACTACTGAGCCTGTGTTCTGAACCCAGGACCGCAACTACTGAGCCTTTGTGCCTTAGAGCCCGTGCTCTACAATAAGAGAAACTGCCTAAATGAGAAGAGTGCACACTACACCTAGAGAAAAGCCTGAGCAGCAACAAAGATCCAGCATAGCCAATAAATAAATAAATAAAATTATTTAAATAAACACGCTGAAATCTTAAAAAATATCAGAGAAAGCATATAGGTAAACTGTCAGATATTTTCCATTTTATTTGGTTAATTTGTCATAACGCATTCTAAGAATCACTGGTCTTGAGAATCATTTAATATCGGAAGACATGAGATCATTTTGACTATAATTAAACTGATATACTCAAAGCTACCCAAGCATTTAGTAGCATATTCCCCCAACTAGATCTCAGGTTTTTGGCCTTCTAGTTGCATATTCTTTACAAAATTCTTCTTTTTTTGCTTTTTCGTACTAATAATCCAAAGACATTAATTCTTCCCTTTCACCCAATCACCAAGTATTAAAAACCAAAAAAACATATATTCATTCAAGACCTGTACTTCCACTGTCTTTTTACTATTTCCAAATTTATTTCCTTAGGTGTTTTAAAGTCTGTTCTCTGTTGTCATTTTTTTTTGTCTTCTCCACTTACCTACCCTCATTGTTTAACAGAAATAATATTCAGAAGCAATATCATAAAGGTCAAAGGTTTAAATGTATTTCTGAAATTTAAAATATTGAATGAAATTCACAATTACTAAACATCATAAGCCTTTCAAGTATGGTTTTTGAAACTGTAGCTTGCTTCTCACAGAGATCTTGAGGAATATGGGCAATGGAATCTCAAAAGCAGCTGTTTGGTGTGTTATTTATTCTCTCTCATCCTTATTTCTTTTAATTTTACTTACTACAATCAAGTCATAGAGCTGTTATTAACAATCAATGAGACCTCTGTGCAAAATGTTTGGTACATACTGTAGTTGTTCTTTAGTTGCTAAGTCATGGCCAACTTTTTTGCGACCCCCATGGACTGTAGCCCACCGGCTCCCCTGTCCATGGAATTTTTTCTGCAAAAAAACTGGAGTGTATTACCATTTCCTACTCCAGGGGATCATCCCAACCTAGGGATCGAGTGCATTGGCAGGCAGATTCCTTACCACTGAGCCACATGCAATTCTGAACTTACTATAAGGCATCCATTACATATCATTTCCTTGCATAATCCTCTCATTTCTACAGAAAACTATGGATGTTTGATAAATTCACATTCTAAATATTTAAAAAACTGTTTCTTTGCAAAAAAATGAGTGTGCTGACCATAATAGTAAATAAATGAATAATTATTTAATAATTTCCCCTAATACTAACATATATATGTTTTCTATTTTTTAAAAAAGTTTTTTCACAATAACCTTTTTGGTTCTTTGAATATCATGGAATTCAATAGGAGACTGAAATTAATGACCATTTCTTTTCCTTGAGTTGCATTTAGTAGATTTGGTATCTGGATAAGAATTTTCAAGTTTAAAATGTTCATCTGTACTACATGATTGTGGTTGTGAAATGGTTTGAAAAAGAAAGTTTCACTGTGTTACTCTGAAATTGTAATAGCATAGCATTTCAAAGTAAGGATTTCCCACCAAAGGAGGTTAAAAATACCCACTAACTAATGTAACACAAAAAGTGGATCCTGGCAGAGAGAAAGCACACAGAACAGAGAAGGTAACAATGCAATGGAACGAAGAGAGAGAATGAAAGAAATTTCTGAGGCGAACACACACACTTTGAAAATTAATTTTTAAAAATACTGAAGGCACCCATTAAATGGGTGCATATATATATACACACACACAAACATTAAATGAAAGAATAAATAAATGAAAAGATAAAACAAGAACCAGTTCAATTACTTTTAAACTCTGAATCAAGAAATGAATTTCCCTGAATTCACTGTGTGGGATGAGAGTATATATGAAATCACCAGAAAGATAAAAGTATGAGGAACTGCAAAAAAGACAACTATGTTAAGAGTAATGGTTATAATGAACTAAACTAGAAACTGATATTAGTTCTTACTGTTGATTGCTCATTCGTGTATATAATTTATCTTAATATATGTTTAACAGTTTATAGTTCTCACTTGACAGAGTGAGCTTAGTCAACCTCAGTCTTTGGTTATTTTCAAAATATAATCCTAGGTTAAAGAAACATTCCAGGTATTAGGGATTTCTAATTTTCCTTCAGGGTTGCAAATATTTAATGATACATGACTTCTGTTTATCAATATTTTGTGTGCCAGGGATGTGAGTCATAGAAACAAGTGACAAAGTTGGTTGGTAGTAGCTAGACATTGGATTGGCCAAAAAGTTTGTTTGAATTTTTCACACCATCTTATGGAAAAACCCAAACAAGCTTTTTGGCCAATCCAATACTTAATGAGCTAGCTCAGCTAAGCA
This sequence comes from Bubalus bubalis, assembly GCF_019923935.1. Classification (NCBI taxonomy): domain Eukaryota; kingdom Metazoa; phylum Chordata; class Mammalia; order Artiodactyla; family Bovidae; genus Bubalus; species Bubalus bubalis. Next base: position 37,239,284 of record NC_059164.1, on the reverse strand, counting down.
CTCAGTCTCCACAAGGCAAAATAGCTTTGTTGTTCTCTACTGCTGCTGCTAAGTCACTTCAGTCGTGTTCGACTCTGTGTGACCCCATAGATGGCAGCCACCAGGCTCCCCCATCCCTGGGATTCTCCAGACAAGAACACTGGAGTGGGTTGCCATTTCCTTCTCCAATGCCTGAAAGTGAAACGTGCAAGTGAAGTCGCTCAGTCGTGTCTGACTCTTAGAGACCCCATTGACTGCAGCCTACCAGGCTCCTCCATCCATGGGACTTTCCAGGCAAGAGTACTGGAGTGGGGTGCCATTGCCTTTGGAGACTTGTCAAGATTTTAGCTACATTCCTCCCAAATGACAGGAAATGTAATGTGATTGTAAGCTTAGTCTCTCAGGCTAGACTCAGTTTCAATCCTGGCCCTGCCGTTACCAGCTGTGAGAACTTCAGCAAGTTGCTTAAACTCCCTGGGACTCAGTTTTCCTATATGTTGAGATTATTGTTACATTATCAGTTTGTCTAAGGAGTAAATCGGGCTTCCCTGGTAGCTCAGATGGTAATGAATCCATCTGCAATGTGGGAGACCTGGGTTTGATCCCTGGCTTGGAGAATTCCGTGGACAGAGGAGCCTGGCAGGCTACAGCACGTGGGGTCACAAAGAGTCAGACATGACAGAGTGACTTTCACTAAATCATTTAAAACAAGTAAAGGGCCTAAATTAGTTATTATTCTAGAGAACAGAGAGAAATAAAATAGAGAATTTAAAGTGATGTCTTGCTAACTTATAATTTAAAAAGAACAGCCTTTCTAGATAATAACTTCTAAAATGACTAATTCTAATCAATATAATGTAAAATAAGAGTGCATGCTCAGGGTGTCCAACTCTTTGTGACCCCATGGATTGTAGCCCGCCATCCTTCTCTGTTCATGGAATTTTTCAGGCAGGAATACGGGAGCAGGTTGCCATTTCCTATTCCAGGGGATCTTCCTAACCCAGGGATCAAACCTATGTCTCTTGCTTCTCCTGCACTGACAGGTGGATTCTTTACCACTAGCACCACCTGGGAAGCCCAAAATAAGAGTAGAGAACTCTAAAGTAGAGAACTGAAACAATGCAATTGCTTAGAAAAGATCAAGAGATGTATCAAAACAAGTTTATCATGATTAAGGATGATGCAGTTGCAGGTCATGATTAGAGACAATAATAACAATCTAGAAAAATCTTGGTGTTTAATAAGATCTTCTTGCCGTGATGACTAGCCTGGTCAAAGTTTTCAAACAGATCTGGTGCCCTTAATCTGAAAAATAATTGTACTAAAAACAAATATTTAAAAATACTTGTGTAAATAATACACCAAGGGAAAGGAAAGGAAGTCCTAAGACTAGAATAGAGGTTTAAAAAGACTTGAAGAAAAATTAATTTCAATCGCAATAGTGATAGGAAGCAAACAAACTCCAGCATAAGTTTGCTGTCTGAAGATATTTTAAACAACACTTCTTGGAGGGGCCCATTGATACCATGCATCTTATATGATAGATGAAATGCACTTCAGCCTGGTGAGGCATTAGTTTCTGTGAGATGGTAATACATAGAGTCATTGAATGCAAACAGAAAGAGGAAAAATGGAGAAGCAAAAACCAAACATATATATATATATATATATATATATATATATATTTATATATACACACAAATGAAAGTGAAAGTCACTCATCTGTGTCCAACTCTTTGCGATCCCTTGGACTGTAGCCTGCCAGGCTCTACTGTCCATGGAATTCTCCAGGCAAGAATACTGGAGTGGGTAGCCATTCCCTTCTCCAGGGGATCTTCTCAACCCAGGGATCAATCCCATGTCTTCTACATTGTAGGCAAATTCTTTACCATCTGAGCCACCAGGGAAGCCTACACACCAGTGTGTATATATATATATATATATAAAGAGAGAGAATATAATTCTTAGGTGATACATAATATAAATGCTATATATAATATGTATTTTATATTTAAATATTTTATATATTTCAAACCCTTGAAAATTTATCTATATTAAGGTCTCCACTCACCCATTTCCTTTTTTCTTACTGGTGGAAAAGGGAACCCTGGTTATTACATACTGTTTAAATCAACTCTAATATGTTAACTACCAGGAAAACCATCAAACTCTAAGTGTGCAATCACTGTTGATGACTTGGAATGCAGTGTACTGGGTGGCACACATCATAGCTCTGCTAAAGAGAAAACTGTAACAGCCCCATTTAATTTCCTCCAATCATAATGTGGCAGTCCACATGGATAACATAGAAACAGGAGATACAATCTCACAGGACTTCAGCAAAGCATTTTACATTATCCTTTGACACAGTTGCCAACTTTTGGCTGTAACAATAAAAATAGTCAGGCAATCTGTTAGGGATCTGCATGCAGACTATGACTACTCATGGCCCAGCATCAATGTAAGTAATGAATCTTTCTTAACCTTGGCACTACTGATATTTCTTTCTAGATGATTCTATGTTGGGAGTGGGAGGGCTGTTTTGTGAACTGTAGAATGTTTAGTGGCAATTCTGGCCTCTACCCACTCAGCACATCCTATTCTAGTCCTGTCAATCAAAAATGCCACTATACAATGTCAGATATCTCTAGGGGAAGACAGAGGCAAAACAGTCACTGGTTGAAAAATCATAGATGTTACAGGACATACAAGATGGTATCTTCAGAACGAGATCCCTAATCTATTGTTATTTAGCTTATAGAGAATGCTGGTATTTGTATGTTTTAGTGTCTTTGTCTGAATGGAAAAAGCAGAAACTTGGATGACAACTTGAAAAATAGAGCTCCTTGGATAAAGGGTGAAAGAAAAAGATATTCTAGGCTATGATAACAATCTAAGCAAATTAATAAGGAGAGGAACATATTAGATTTTGCCTTGTTATCAATTATGATCCTAAAATCAATCCCTTTATTAGATAGGATGATTCGCACCTTTTGGATTAACATGAATAAATACTCAGAAGATATTCAACCAAGATTTAAAAAACACAGTTTTATTAGAGAACATGGAGAAAAAAAAAATGATGCTTAAAACTATTAATGAGAATGTCTCTTTCAGTGCAGAAGATTAATTTTTCTAGCTTAACCTCGTAAAAATCTCGGGAAATTTTCCACAGGTGCAATAACTAAGGAAAAATCAGAGGATACGGAATTCCTAGTCTGAATGAAAAATTATGTAAATGCTAGAACTTTGTTAAAAGTTGCTTGCTATTTGAGTTCAAAAGAAGATCAATGGTGTAATTAAAAAGGGATTACAAACTTTAGAGGAAACAACAGTTATCTAGTTTGAGAAATTAATTACCCGAATCACTAAGGAAAATCAACTGGATAACTAACCTCAATAAAATTGAGAAATCCTTTCCATCTTAAAAATAATTTAAGAAAACAAGAATCAAAACAGTAACAACAAAAACCAGAAACACATATCTGATAGCTGAGTGCAAAAAACTAAGTGCATGTTTATTGTTTACTGTACTGACTGAGATTATGAGTCAGACTGTCCTTCAACTGTGCAGTATAATATACAGAACTGGAGGATAGAAATTGCTCTCAGAGTCATTTGTCTCGCCTTATTGGAATTCTCACTCATGGCCTGTATTTACTTGATTATGAGATAAGTCTTTGTCTTTGGAAGAAGAATACTACTTATACATATTATAAGTTCTCTGATATTTTTACTTCTGTTCTGTACCTGGTCATTCCTTCACATTAGGGTATAAATATCTTTCTATAAATATCTATGCCTTTTAAGTATTAGGAAGGTAGATGAAATGTCTAGGATATTTGTCCCTTCAAACAAAATAGCTCTTATAAGGAGAGTTTCACTCTCTGAAATGCCAATGAAAGCATTAATTCACCGTTAAGGGGTCTCTCTACCCTACTATCTATAATTTCCAGTTTGGAGACAAAATAGCAGTTGAATATAAAATATTCAGCATTCTGTTCAATGCATTGTATCATTAATAATGTATTCCCCAAATAGACTCATTTTTAACATTCCACCCCTACCCCTACATAGAGCTAAAATAGATTCTAAATGTTGAGTGCCAGGGCTCAGTTATTTCTACTGCTTTGAAACTCCAGTACTCTGGCCACCTCATGCGAAGAGTTGACTCATTGGAAAAGACTCTGATGCTGGGAGGGATTGGGGGCAGGAGGAGAAGGGGACGACAGAGGATGAGATGGTTGGATGGCATCACGGACTTGATGGACATGAGTTTGGGTAAACTCCAGGAGTTGGTGATGGACAGGGAGGCCTGGCGTGCTGCGATTCATGGGGTCGCAAAGAGTCGGACACAACTAAGCGACTGAACTGAACTGAACTGAAGATATACAAGGAAAATTAAAAATAACATGGAGTGACCTGTGAAAAATGAAATTCTAAATGATACCATTCTGGAAAAATACTTTGAACACTGATAAAACATCTAAAATCCACTAGTCATTGCAATATGGCACAATGCCTGGCACATACAAACAAAGCCATCAAATTTCTTCAACTAAAGTAGTGTGGAACAATTTAATAACTATTTCTATGAATCAAATGCTAAATGAGCAGTATCATCATTGCTTTGAAAATATCACTGAATGATTGAAAAAAATATAGACACCTTTAACAATAAACAGTCTTGACTCTATGGCCATGGGAGAGAATTTACCATTTGTGAATATACTTGAAATTGTTTTTTAAAAGTACTTCTTCCTTAATTGTTGTAATATTCTAGTAGCATCAAAAAAGCAAGAAACTAAATCACAAGAACTTAACAGTCAGAAAATAAAAACAAAGTAAATGAATATATTTAAAAGTCACACACACAAGTTATTTCTTAAAGTCCAGTAGTAGAGACAAAAATGTTCTCCAATTAATACTGTGAAAGTGGCACTCAATATATCATGAGACATCTTCTGCTTTGCCTTAATGCACCTCTTGTCCCAGTTTGTCTTGTTTTCTTCTGAAAGTCATTGCTCTTGGGCTGGGCAGCCAAGCAGAAAACTAGTTTCTACCTCACTGGACAGAAGCATTAGAGATGTCAGTCTGGGCAACACGTATTGTTTCTATTTTCTGGAATGTCCCAAACAGATTAATTTCTTTTCTCCTAAAATCAGTATAAGGTATTCTAGAAAGCCCTCTTAGCAGTTTTTAAGGTGATCAGTTTTTAGACATATGTGTGTGCAAGTATTTCTCCCTCCCCACTTCTACCCTCTATCCCTCCCATTTATCTATCTTTGTCATTTCTAGATTTTACTTTTTCATTGGAAAAACACACTGCTGTGTGCTACAGATATATTTCTAAGCTAGTTTTTTGCTTCATCCAAAATTGTATTTTCTTGATCACTTTCCTAGGAGAAAAGAAAATGCTTAAAGGTACTAATGACCTCCTTTTTTTTTTTTTCCTTTTAATCTCTCAACATTCAATCATCACTAGGCTTAAAATCTCTCTTCTTATAGTTACTAGTTCAAAAATTTATTGGGGCAGCAAAACATATTTTGCCTATATGTTCTTAGCTAAGCAGAAAGAAGGTGTGGAACCAGTGAGCATAAAGAGAAACAAAAAAGTAATTTAACAGCATTTGTTTAACCTAAAGGTTATGAAAACATGATAGCATAAGAATTAAAATCTGATCAAATCACTGGAAAATAAACACAGATACTTCCTATTTTCTCATTTCTATACCATTTAACTTCTGTATGTGCTGCTGGACTAGAATATGGAATGCTAAGAAAAACTATCTAACATTGATTCCTTCTTCAAGGGCAAAATCATTTACAGTTCTAATATGCTATCAAGAGATAATGACTACATCCCTTTACCAGAAAATGTGTTAATAGTTTATGCGAGCAATCTGAAGTAGAATAATCAAGTTAATACAAATTTCCAAGAATTAACATGGAAACTTATCCTAAAACATATTAATAAATATATATTAAAAAGCAAGACACATCTCTTCCTCCCTCCATTCAGCATGCTAAATATTATAATATTGTCTGCCCATGACTTACTTCATTTTGAGAACAAATTGCTGATCCACAAAGAGGGACTGGAGTGATTCCAACACTTCTATAAAATACCTCCTCATTTGAATCTCTCATTGGCAACCTCTCATCATAACAAAATTAACTGTATTTCAAATGCTTTATAATGTAAATCTCTAATTATACTACATTCTGTACATGGAGTATTAAAATGAAGATTGATTACTATTATATGTTTTCCAGAGCTTCAGATCACTAGCAATTTGAGGAATGATTCAATAACTACTTATCTAAAGCCATGAGGAATATAATGATCCTTTTAACAGTGGCACAGTCTTTACTAAATTATATTGAGATAATAAAGATATTTTATGTTTAGACTCTTGAAATATCTAACCACAAAATCATAGAAATCACTATTATTGTTTTTTATTCCTCTCTCATTGATTGATTATCCTTGGCCTAGAAAACCTTGGAACATGATATTAAAACAGTTCAGAGTTGCTTTTATCTAAACATACTCGCAGTAAATAAAAACAGATCTTCTTCATAAAGCTATGTCACATAAATAGCTTCCTTCAAATTAAATTAAATTAACAAAATTTCCTTGGAAAGTAGGACCATGGTCCTTCTGTACAAACTGGAGAAGTGTTTGGTTCTTTAGAAAATGCTATTAAGAACTAACTGATAAAGGATGGCAATTGAATTAAGTAAGTGTCAAGAAACATACAGTCATCTAAGATGATAAATCTCATGGATGGACTTTCATAAATACAATATTTTTACTAAATGTTATAGTTTTAAGAGGTTAACTTTTCAATTCTATAAATTAAGTTATATGAGAATAGAGGCATACTTTGATGGCGATTAGATGATTTTCCAAATGGATTATTAAGAAAACCTGGGGTTACTTGATGTGCATTTGAGTGAGTATTTACAGGTATCAGCTCATGCCATAAATGGGAGAACTGGGTGAAAGCAAATAAACTTTTTCTAAACTCAATATTATTTTATTAGAAATATTTCTATCATTTTAATTCCTGTTTCACACTGAATGAATTAATGCACATTTATTTATGTCAAAAGGAAAATTAATGTTGTGATGTGGGTCTTTTATGAATTATCATGAAACTCTCTACAATTAGTACTAGTAAGTACTTTAAATCTTGATTTTAGTTCGACCTTCTAAAAAGTAAATTAATGACTAACCCTTTAAAAGTAGCCTCTATGCCTGGAGACTGAGCTATGTGATTAGTGCTGAGTTTTATAAAAAAAAAAGCAGTGGGTACCTGCCTTGTCCCCATCATGTCAAAATACACCACTTACTAGATTAGAAATTAAAATTCAGTCCAACTTATTAAGAGTGACTTAGTCTATATTTTTTTCTTTCACTTGAGGAAAGAGGAGGAGAATGATGAGTATACTCTCTTTTAGCTTCAACTCTTCTCCTGTGACTGACTGCTTACTCCCTCATAAGGGTTATTTACTGTTCTTTATGAAGGTAAGCTTTTATTTGCCATTTCATAACATTTTTTCAACCAAAAAAATAGAGACAGCAGTTCTATAAGTTAGCTCTAGGGTTTCTTACATTGTGTTCAACTATCACTTTTCTTAACTGCTTTAATTTGAATCTCCAGCAAACTGTTCTTAAGGAGAAAATAAAATACATAAAAATTCCTTTTATTGTTTATAGCTTTAGACTAAGCTACCTCAGTTAACTAAACAGTTCTTTTAAGTTTCAATTCACCTCCCTCTGCTTGTTCTGGTGCTTTGCTTTCTTAATTCAAATTCTATGCACCATTCAAGACAGAGGATCAAAAAGAAAAACCCTGTTAAATAGAATAAAATGCATTTGCTACAAATGAAATTAATGTTGGGTGGATATGGGCAGGTTCAAAGAATATTTACCTAACTTCAGATTTATCATTTTTAAAATACGAATAAAATAAACGTAAAATCTACAGAAATAAATGGTTTGGATTTGTGCCAGGCAACTGCATGTGAAAATATTTTATTAGTTATACAAGGGTATAAAAGTATTAACTAGTTTATGAATATATGTATATGTATGTAGGCATATATTTCTATTATGAACATGTATTTTATGTTGAACATAATGTTAAGAAAAAGTCAAGCAACTATTACAATACATTTTGATGTCACTATCTACATTATACCTCAAAACTTTTCCAAATTTTTATATTATACTTTAGTTGCTTGTTTTTTATTTCAGCAACAGCACACGTGGCAGATTAAAGCATCCTAAATAAGTAGTAATTTTAAAAAACATAAACAAATATATGAAAGTGCATACCTGTTCACTGGGAGGGGATATATTTTTGAGAATATGCATGTAGCTTTATGTAGTCAGTTATAAACAGCATAATTATTCAAAATAAGTAGTCTACTGAATCAAGAATATTATGATAAAATACTTAGGAAGCTAATTAAATGATGCTCTGTGTTCTTAAACTGGGTCAGTAATAATCAATGCTCTATTAATTCAGACCTTCCCTGTATTAAACCAATATATCCTAATATTTAGGGCTAATTTTCATCCAAGGTCTTTTACTGAACATTAAGAACATATATATGTATCTTATAATTATGCTTATTTACATATTTTGAAATGTAGATGTTAAGAAACTATAACACAAATAATACGATTTTTTCACCCTTCAGTCTGAAAACATTTGTTTTGAAGTTAATCCTAATATATTAATCACGGTGAAATAGCAAAGGTTAACTACTAAACACCAAATTGAAGAGATCAATTAAAAAGATTTCTGGTTTTCACAGACATTTGTCTACATATGTGAAGTCATTTTGATTTTTACCAAACCCTAATGGTTAATTACTGTAAAGTATTATCTTAGTTATTTTTTGAAAAATACTTTAATATTATTTCCTATTTTATAATAATATAGCATAATAACATATAATAATAATTCAAGATTTTAATCATAGAGAGGAACTATGGCAAGAAAAGTATACTAGCAATAAAGCAGTAAGAACTATAGAAAAAAATGAGGCTTCTACTATTTAGAATTTAACTCAGATGACCATTATATCTATTTCTGTGTGCAAGAATCCCTTAGAAGAAATGCAGTAGCCATCACAGTTAACAAAAGAGTCTGAAATGCAGTACTTGGATGCAATCTCAAAAATGACAGAATGATCTCTGCTTGTTTCCAAGGCAAGCCATTCAATATCACAGTAATCCAAGTCTATGCCCCAAACCAATAATGCTGAAGAAGCTGAAGTTGAACGGTTCTATGAAGATCTACAAGACCTTCTAGAACTAACACCCAAAAAAGATGTCCTTTTCATTATAGGGGACTGGAATGCAAAAGTAGGAAGTCAAGAAATACCTGGAGTAACAGGCAAATTTGGCCTTGGAGTATGGAATGAAGCAGGGCAAAGGCTATTCAGTTTTGCCAAGAGAATGCAATGGTCAGAGCAAACACCCACTTCTAACAACACAAGAGAAGACTCTACATATGGAAATCACCAGATGATCAATACCAAAATCAGATTGATTATATTCTTTGCAGCCAAAGATGGAGAAGCTCTATACAGTCAGCAAAAACAAGACTGTGAGCTGACTGTGGCTCAGATCATGAACTCCTTATTGCCAAATTTAGACTTAAATTGAAGAAAGTAGGGAAAACCACTAGACCATTCAGGTATGACTTAAATCAAATTCCTTATGATTATACAGTGGAAGTGAGAAATAGATTTAAGGGATTAGGTCTGATAGAGTGCCTGATGAACTACGGACAGAGGTTCGTGACATTGTACAGGAGATAGGGATCAAGACCTTCCCCAAGAAAAAGCAATACAAAAAGGCAAAATGGTTGTCTGAAGAGGCCTTACAAATAGCTTTGGAAAGAAGAGAAATGAAAGGCAAAGGAGAAAAGGAAAGATATACCCATCTGAATGCAGATTTCCAAAGAATAGCAAGGAGAGATAAGAAAGCCTTCCTCAGTGATTAATGTAAAGAAATAGAGGAAAACAACAGAATGGGAACAATTAAAGATTTCTTTAAGGAAATGACAGATACCAAGGGAACATTTCATGGAAAGATAGGCAGAAATGTTATGGTCCTAACAGAAGAAGAAGATATTAAGAAGAGGTTGCAAGAATACACAGAAAAACTATACAAAAAAGACCTTAAGACCCAGATAATCACGATGGTGTGATCACTCACCTAGAGCCAGACGTCCTGGAATGTGAAGTCAAGTGAGCCTTAGGAAGCATCACTACAAAGCTAGTGAAGGTGATGGAATTCCAGTTGAGCTAGTTCAAATCTTAAAAGATGATGCCGTGAAAGTTCTGCACTCAATATGCCAGCCAATTTGGAAAACTCAGCAGTGGCCATAGGACTGGAAAAGGTCAGTGTTCATTCCAATTCCAAAGAAAGGCAATGGCAAAGAATGCTCTAACTACCACACAATTGCACTCATCTCACATGCTGGCAAAGTAATGCTCAAAATTCTCCAAGACAGGCTTCAACAGTATGTAAACCATGAGCTTCCAGATGTTCAAGCTGGCTTTAGAAAGGCAGAGGAACCAGAGATCAAGTTGCCAACATTTGTTGGATCACTGAAAAAGTGAGACAGTTCCAGAAAAACATCTACTTCTGCTTTACTGACTATGCCAAAGCCTTGACTGTGTGGATTACAACAAACTGTGGAAAATTCTTAGAGAGATGGAAATACCAGACCACCTTACCTGCCTCCTGAGAAATCTGTATGCAGGTCAAAAAGCAACAGGTCAAAAAGAACTGGACATGGAACAACAGACTGGTTCCAAATAGGAAAAGGAGTACATCAAGGCTATATATTGTCACTCTGCTTATTTAATTTATATTCAGATTACATCATGAGAAATGCTGGACTGGATGAAGCACAAGCTGGAATCAAGATTGCCAGGAGAGATATCAATAACCTCAGATATGCAGATGACATTATCCTTATGGCTGAAAGCAAGGAAGAACTAAAGAGCCTGTTGATGAAAGTGAAAGAGGAGAGTGGAAAAGCTGGCTTGAAAGTGAACTTTCAGAAAACTAAGATCATGGCATCTGGTCCCATCACTTCATGGCAAATTGATGGGGAAACAATGGAAACAGTGACAGATTTTATTTTCTTGGGCTCCAAAATCACTGCAGATGGTGACTGCAGCTATGAAACTAAAAGACGCTTGCTCCTTGGAAGAAAAGCTATGACCAACTTAGACAGCATATTATAAAGCAGAGACATTACTTGGCAAACAAAGGTCCATCTAGTCAAAGCTGTGTTTTTTCCGGTAGTCATGTATGGATGTGAGAGTGGGGCTATAAAGAAAGCTGAGTGCTGAATAATTGATGCTTTCGACCTATGGTGTTGGAGAAGACTCTTGAAAGTGCCTTGGACTGCAAGGAGATCCAACCAGTCCATCCTAAAGGAAATCAGTCCTGAATATTCATTGGAAGGACTGATGCTGAAGCTCCAAAGTCTGGTCTCCTGATGTGAAGAACTGACTCACTTGAAAATACCCTGATGCTGGAAAAGATTGAAGGTGGGAGAAGAAGGGGAAGAGGGAGGATGAGATGGTTGCACGGCATCACAGACTCAATGGGCATGAGTTTGCATAAGCTCTGTCCAGGAGTTGGTGATGGACAGGGAAGCATGGAAGGAAGCCTGGTGTGCTGCAGTCCATGGGGTCGCAAAGAGTCAGACACGACTGAGTGACTGAACTCAACTGAACTACTATTTAGAAAGCCTGTCTTTAATAAATGAGTACCTTTTCTCTCATGTATGTAAATAGTACCTTTATAAAATAGCTTATTTCATCAAACTCAGTTTTAATAGACTGATTTATGTTGCTTTCCAAAGAGAATAATGAAAAACAACCACTAAAAAATATTATTCTTCAAATCACATTTGGCCATCACAGTCATTATTTCTTAAATCTGTACATTCTGACAGAAATAAAATTGACAGAAATAAAATTTCTCAATTTAGGTTATGGAAATTACTATCTGAAATAGACATTAAAGGGTTCCAAAAATCTTAAAAATAGCTATCAAAACAGCAATCAGTGAAGCAAAACATATTCTTGTAAAAATCAGCTCATGAATACCATCTGCTTTGCAATAGGATCCTGGCTTAAACTCTGGAACAAAAATATTTTAATAAGGAATTTGCCTATTACCAAAAAGTTCCAAAATTGTTCAACAAGTCTGAGGGTAGGAAAAATCAGCTGTAACACTTGGCAGGTTTTGTATTTTTAAGACCCGATAGAGGTGAAACATTTTAAATGTAGCTTATTTTAGTGCAAAAAGTTGCATGTATCACTACTGATAAAACATGTGCTATTTCTGAAATATATTTCTTTTTTGACAGAAAAATCTTTTTTTAAGACAGATAAATTGTAAAGGATATGTCTAGCTCTGAAAAAATTCTTTGAGAGTACACTGCTAGGTCTTTCAATGGCTGTTACTTTCTCTCCTGATTTTGTAGAGAACATTCTACATTTTCTTTTTTGGTGTTCTTGATCATTTGGGGTCATGATGTAAAAAGTCTCACTGTGTAAAAGTACTAAGCCAAAACCATTGACTGTGTAGATCACAACAAACTGTAGAAAATTCTTAAAGAGATGGGAATACCAGATTATCTTACCTGCCTCCTGAGAAATCTGTATGCAGGTCAAGAAGCAACAGTTAGAACTGAACAAGGAACAACAGACTGGTTCCAAATAGGGAAAGGAGTAGTCAAGGTTGTATACTGTCACCCTGCTTAAAAGTGAAAGGGAAAGTTGCTCAGTCATGTCCAATTCTTCGTGACCCTCATGGACTGTACAGTCCATAGAATTCTCCAGGCCAGAATACTGGAGTGGATAGTCTTTCTCTTCTCCAGGGAATCTTCCCAACCCAGGGATTGAACCCAGGTCTCCTGCATTGCAGGCGGATATCTTACCAGCTGAGCCTCAATGGAAGCAGAGTACATTATGCAAAATGCCGGGGTGGATGAAGCACAAACTGGAATCAAGAGTGCCGGGAGAAATATCAGTAACCTCATTCTCAATGACACCACCCTTACGGAAGAAGAAGAAGAACTAAAGAGCCTCTTGATGAAAGTGAAAGAGGAGAGTGGAAAAGCTGGCTTGACACGGAACGTTCAGAAAACTAAGATCATGGCATCTGGTCCCATCACTTTATGGCAAATTTATGGGGAAACAATGGAAACAGTGACAGACTATTTTCTTGGGCTCCAAAATCACTGCAGATGGTGACTGCAGCTATGAAACTAAAAGACACTTGCTCCTTGGAAGAAAAGATATGACCAACCTACACAGCATATTAAAAAGCAGAGACATTATTTTGCCAACAAAGGTCCATCTAGTCAAAGCTATGGTTTTTCCAGTAGTCATGTATGGATGTGAGAGTTGGACTATAAAGAAAGCTGAGCCCCAAGAATTGATGCTTTTGAACTGTGGTGTTAGAAAAGACTCTTGAGAGTCCCTTGGACAGCAAGGAGATCCAACCAGTCCATCCTAAGGAAATCAGTCCTGCATATTCATTGGAAGGACTGATGCTGAAGCCAAAACTCCCATATTGACCACCTGATGGGAAGAACTGACTCATTTGAAAAGACCCCGATGTTGGGAAAGATTGAAGGCAGGAGGAGAAGGGGATGACGGAGGATGAGACGGTTGGATGGCATCACTGAGTTGAAGGATATGTATCTGAGCAAGCTTCGGGAGTTAGTGATGAACAGGGAAGCCTGGTGTGCTGCAGTCCATGGGGTCATAAAATGCAAGACACAACTCAGTGGCTGAACTGAGCTGTGTGAAAGAAAAAGGGCATGAGGAACACATTTTGTTGCTCTGGTTTATGAAAATTTCATACATGTGATGCTAGAGATAATTGCTTCTCCCCCCACCACACACACAAATGCTGGATTGAAATATATTTTAGAAAGTGTACTGTCATCTTTTTATCAAAAGAAGAAAAACGTAGAAGGAGAAAGCAGAAGGAAAAACTCAACTCCACAAAAGGTATAGTGAAAGTATGAATCAAATCTCATTTATTTGTTTTGCTTTCTTTTTTTTTTTTTTTGGTGTTGTTTTGTTTTAAGTGGGAGTGAGGAATTGGTGAATTCACCTAAATTAAAAGAAGTTTGATGGAAAAAGTGGCCTGTTCATTTTTTTGATTCATCATATTAATATATTGTTGTAGAGAACCTACTGTGAGCCAGGCATTTTTCTGGGTATAATAAACATAAAAATGTGATCATGTAAAACAAAAATCCCCACTCATAAATTCTGGTTAGGGAAGCAAAGACAATAAATGAAATAATAAAGGAAAAGACACTGTACTTTTGACAATATGTGATATGGAGAAAACCACAAAGGGCGTGAGGATCAGAGTGTTAGAAAGGTAGGTGGTTTTCAACTAGTCACGTAAGAATGGCCTCAATACCCAAAAGGAATAAATTTAAAATGGCTATAAAGAACAGGAATCTAATATCCCTAGAGTAGCACCATTATATACTCCATAAACTAGGAAAGACAAATAGTTACTACGAGATTTAAGAATTTTTTTCTACTATCCCATAAAGTAAAGGTCTTTAATGATAATAAGTTTTTGCTGAGGAAACAGAGAAATCGCCAAATGTTCCTGCATGAGGAAAGGGAATCAAGGTTACTGGATATCTGCAATTGCCAGACTTGGGATGGGAAGGTTGTGTTACTTTCAATCATTACAGATGGTTTGATAACTCTATACTAGTGGTCACTCATTTTTAACTATTTGGCTCCCATAAAACATTTTAATTGAAGAGTTTCACTGATACAAATTAGAAATAAATCTTTGTGTGCATACTGTTTTTAATCAAAAAGCTTATTTCTTTTTGTGCTTTTTCTAAATTAGAATGAAAATAAATTATTTTCAAGTGGTATCTAAATAGCTAGCTCAACCCCATGAGAAGGAGTACATTTCTGAATATTTTAGTTGTATCTTTTGGGAATTTTTCTGAGGAGCGAACAGAAAAACTCAAGGAAAAAGGTGGCAATTTTTTTTTCATCTTTACGCAGAGTTAAAATTTTATATTTGTAAAAGGAAGAAGACTACATGATAAAAGTGTTTGGTTATATAAAGTTGCCAAAAATAGAATTCAGCTTGGGGACTGTGACTTTGATAGCAAAATGACAAAGTCTGGAAAAGAGATACAGTTCACCTCTGGCAGACATAGGGGAATATTACATAACTCAATGAAAATATGTCAGATGACTCCTTGCACCAGTTAGGCCCACTGTGTACTATTTTATGATTTTATGTTAATTCTTGCTAATTTAAACAATTAAATATATAAGATATCTTAGGGTTAAGCATGAACTCAAAGTGCCAGTGAAACACTAACCAGATGATACAGGCTCCTGGCTTGGAATTTCTGTGTCAAAAGTGTAACTACAATTCCATGATGGAAAAACTCTATCAGTTAAAGGATCTCAGATGCTTGGATTCCTACAGAGTGGGAAAGGAATAAATTTAAATCTCTGATGTTCCAAATTTCAGAATTAAGACAAATGTTTGGAAACTCCAGGGAAAGAGATTTTATTCATATGGAAGAATTTTGTAATAATGAAAGGTCTCCCATAAACTTGTGAGATAGCTGCTAAGAAAAAAATAACTGCATATGGAAAGAGGACCAAAAGCAAACAAACCACAGAACAGTCCACATTTGCCTATGAAGAAACGAAAAGGGCAAAACAGTGCTTTGATGTGTCTCATTGGTTAAAAAACAAAACAAAACAAAAACACCAAGCTTTGTTGGAGTGCTGATCCTTAGTACCTCAGAATGTGAAACCACTCAGACACAAGATATTTACAGGTAATCAAGTTAAAACAGATCTTTAGTGCTGACCTAATCAATAAGACCAGCGTCTGATAAGAGGGGAAATTTGGACGTAGAGACAGCCATACAGAGAGGGAAGACAATGTAAAGAGACACAGGCAGACCACCTTCTGTAAGACAAGGAATGCTGGAGGCTAGCAGAAGCTAGGAGAGAGGCCTGCAACAGAAAGAACGAACCCTGCTCACACCATGATTTTGGACTTTTAGCCTCTAGAAGTGTGACAGCACATTTTTGTGGCTTAACTTACCGAGTTTGTGGTACCTTATTACAAGAGCCCTAGCAAATGAATACAACAGTGGGGCAAGGAGAACAAAATGATCACAGTGGTGGGAGGTCAGGCATGAACTCTGCCTTATCCTGTATGTTTTATAGAGTTTACCACAGTGTTTAAAAAAGACCAATGAATGGATGAATGTGATAATGAGAGAATGCAAGCAAGCTAAAAAATGAATAAACCTTATTGACAGGGGTTTAAATTAGAATTTGGGGGAGAACAGAGGAAATGGCAAGATAAAAAGACAGACACAAAGCATGGTACTGAATTAGCAAAAAACAAACAAAAACAACAAAATCAGAAAATGTCCCATAAGCCTCAGAAGAGACAAATAGAGAATAACTGCGAAGTGCAAGTTTAGCATTCTTTTTATTTTATTTATTTTTTAAATTTTATTTTATTTTTAAACCTGAAACACTGTATTAGTTGGCCAGGTTACAGGTTCATTAAGGAATCATGATAAAGGCACTAGCCTACTCTGGGCTTTGTTCCTCATCTGTAAGGCATCTGGACTGTCTAATAGCTAAATACTGTTTAACTTGTGCTCAGTGGTGCAAATATCTATATGAAACCAAAGTGGAACTAACACTTTAAGTATAGGAAGTATCAGTACAGATTATCAAAAGGACTTGCTAGAATGGGTCTGCTAAGTCACTTCAGTCATGTCTGACTCTGTGCGACCCCATAGACGGCAGCCCAACAGGCTCCACCATCCCTGGGATTCTCCAGGCAAGAACACTGGAGTGGGTTGCCATTGCCTTCTCCAGGATGGGTCTAGACTGTGATAATGAAAAGGTAACCAGCTGGAGTCTTTTAATGCATGTCTTAACCCACTGCTTCCATGCAATCCTTCCTTTAATACATTTATTCAACAAATATTGAAGGCTTGCTTTGTGTTGGGTGCTGTTCTAGGCTCTTGGATTATAGCAGCTAACAAAACAAAGTTCCTGCTTTTGTAGAGGTTATGTTCTACAGGATAGAGTAGATGATTTGATTAAATATGTACTAACACATTAATATACATGTTTGGAGGGTGCAGGAATTCAAGGTGATAGGTTTATTTAGAGACTGAAGTAAGGAGAGCTTTTCTGTGGAAGTGAAATTTAACCAGAAATCTGTACACAGGAGTGAGTCAGACAACCATTTGGGGAGAGACAGCTCCTAACAGGCTTCCTGGGTGGGGATGAAGCATACCCAAAGACCAGCAAGGTCAGTGGTTGGAGCAGAGTGAGAAGGAGTGGTAAATGTGGAGAGTGACCAATGAGGCTGTGAGACAAGCAGAGACCAGATCACAAGGGTCCTTGCTAAGATATCTCTAATATACCCTGATGAATTTCTGAGAATCTACTTGAGAGTGTGTGAAATAATCTGATGTAAACTTTAGAAAATCAGTTTAGAGGTGCAGTTTAGAGAACAGACTGTAAGGAAGGCCGGAGAAGGCAATGGCACCCCACTCCAGTACTCTTGCCTGGAAAATCCCATGGACAGAGGAGCCTTGTAGACTGCAGTCTATGGGGTCACAAAGAGTTGGACATGACTGAGCGACTTCACTTTTACTTTTCACTTTCATGCATTGGAGAAGGAAATGGCAACCCACTCCAGTGTTCTTGCCTGGAGAAATCGAAGGGACGGGGGAGCCCGGTGGGCGGCCGTGTATGAGGTCGCACAGAGTCGGACATGACTGAAGCGACTTAGCAGCAGTAGCAGTAAGGAAGGCAAGAGTGGAGGAGTCCAGGGCCTAGGACATAGTGTAAATAAAAAATGATGGTGGGTTGGGTTAGGCTCCCCACAGGCAAGGGAAGTAAAACCAAACCTGAACTCAGCAAATTAGATCCCCTGGCACCTGTCCCTTATTTATCTTTCATTTACAGTAAATCCTTTTCTCCTCCTCTTTGTTTTCTGTCTGTTCATCAGTGTGAACCCTTGTATATCTGTTTCCTCTAGAATGACTTCCATTTTGTTCTTCATGGTCCAACAGAGATCTCACCTTCCTGTTTGAGAACTTCCTCCCTTGAAACATTTCCTGGTACTTCCAGGAAGAGAACTGACTACAGAATGTCTTGCTGTATGAAACTGATCTTTCATGTTACTATGTTGTCTCAATGTTGATTGGATGGTATAATTTTTTTTTCAATTTTATTGGTTTGAGAAAATTAACAATATGGAAATTACTGAGCTAAACAAACTTGCATTACCATGAATATCACTTAGATTATTCTTTTCAGTACAACTAATATTTAGTAATTTGTGTTTATAATTGAGAGACTGGTTTTAGTTTAAAATGAACACAAGGAATGTTTAGAAATTTTCCAAGAAATAAATTATAAAATTCCTCTCTTAAATCAGAGTATCTAAAGTGCTAAGAACACTGCCTGTATATAAAATGGTCTACCTTATGCATGCAATAAAACAGTATTTTTGAGTTGGTATACAATTATTCCATATTGAAGCCTGCACTGAGTGTGACCACTTAGAAAAAGGAACTACTGGGTTGTGTTCCAAAGCTCAATACACTTAGGATTTTTCAGGCTCAGAGTATTATTTGGTAATTCTATCCAACTTCTTCTAGGATTAGATAGTTAAAAAACATCACCATTACAATCAATAATACAATACATACAACCCATTGTATCTTTCATTTCATACTTCTAAAACCCAAGAGAATACTGTGAGGAAAAATGTTGACACCTTGAATCTCTTCTATACCTGTGTTCATTTGAATTAAGAGTATAGGGTGAAATGTTAAATTAATGGTCAATACACCGCGTGGAGAAGGCTGTTCTTTCTGTGACAGAAGTCTTGAGTATAACTTTAAAATACTGCTAAAAATGTATTTTCAAAGATTTCTAGATAACTCTTTAGGTGAATTCATAGGTCACTAATGTAAAAATAAATACCTATACATTACAACTAAGTTAAAAATATTTCTCTCAATATATTTATTTCTAGAAACAAAGCCATACACAGAAACTGAATGAAATCTTAATGTAGAAGTGGTTCCCTGACTTACAAGTTATAAGTAAATTAAAAAAAAAAATTATGACCTCTATCCCCCCCATGAAGACAGTTTATACACTCTTTTTGAGAAAGTACATAATAACAAAATGCCCCTACGAAACTGGAACACTTAGATAAGAATTTTAATTTATTAGTATAACTATTAATATGCCTATATACCTAAAAATTGGCTTACAGTTACATATAATGGCACATTTTTCAGCCCACAGCCAGTGTTGAACACATTTGGGTCAGTCGCAATACAGTAATTTCTCAGAAAAACCTATTTAAAAGCTTCAGGGTTTTAAGATCTAGAGTTTAGAAAGCAGTGTAATTAGGGGAACTTTTAATATAAACATAAATCTTGTTTTCAATAGAACTATTACTTTATTAATAACCTTCCAGTGATACATATTAGGTTTTCTTGAAGTAGATAACCTGCTTTTTACCTGATTATTAACATTCCTTATTCCCAGTTATAGAGATCTTCACAAATATGTCCAACATTCCTATATATGTTCCTTTCACTTTGAAGCATATTTTAAATACACTCAAATTATTAAACTTAAATAATTAACAATTAAACCTATTTGAAGAAACATAAAAATTAATTTTTCTTCTGTAAGCACTAAGATTAAGGCTTACCTGACATTAGATTCAGAAAATTGCCAGAAACAAAATAAGTGTGGATGAACTATGAAGGTTAAACTACACTTTATGCCCTGATGCTGCTGCTGCTGCTAAGTCACTTCAGTCATGTCCGACTCTGTGGGACCCCATAGACGGCAGCCCACCAGGCTCCCCCGTCCCTGCGATTCTCCAGGCAAGAACACTGGAGTGGGTACTTTATGTCCTAGAAATGCTTTATTTTGAGCAGCAAAGATTAACATTCTGGCAGAAGGAAGAATAGATTGATTAAATGATCTTCAAGGATCCTCCCACTAAAAATTCCAGTATCCATGGGTTTAAATTTTTGGTCATCCTTTGCCTTATCTATTTATTCAATACTTATTCTATCATATATGAATATTAGTTATATTCACTGAAATCAGCCTACAATTGACACTTGGGAGATTTCAAAATTAGAACAAAATGTTCAATCTCATTTATCACAAAATAATGCACACTTTTCTCATTTTTTCTTTTTTTTTCTTTGTATTTCTACATGGATGTATACTTTTCTGCTTACCACTCCCCTGACCCCCCCCCACCCCGCCCTAAATTTTCTAATGAAATAGTCCTTACTGAAATTTAGAATTAGGTACCAGGAGTGTCACGGCCTCCTAAACTCTGCAAACACACAGTTAACATCAACTCAGCCATTGTCTTCTAACTGAAAAGAAGCACTCTTACCGTGTAGCCCTCGGTATACTGAAAAGGAGCCCTGGAACTTTCGTCTGCTGTTGGACTCAGAGGCTTGGGGTCAGACATGGAGCGCTGCATCATCTTGGCTGTCTTAGGACTTGCTGGGGGAACTTTAGCCATATCTGGATGCAGTACTTTTTGTGGACTTATATCATCAGGGAGGGGTTTCTCATAAGGTACAAAGGCTGATTCTAAGGCTTTGCCTGGTGAAAGTGGTGAGATGGGAGAATAAAGGACTTTTGGAGATTTGGGTGGGGAAGGAGCCAGCTGTAGTGTGGAATCTGCCCGGAGGTGAGATGAATAACCAATTTCTAAAGGTGTTGGGCGTTTCTTGTCTTTGGGTGGAGAGGTGGCACTCAGATATTGAGGACTTTGTGTGTCTGAATCTGCTTCTGTTTGACATCCTAAACTGCCCCCTTTGTAAGTCTTTTCAGGTGCTGAAATGTGTTTAATTATTTCTACCTTGGCATCCACGCGTGCCCGTATCGAAGGCGTTCTTATGGTTCCAACTGGTTCAGTTTGCACAGATATCTCTGCTACTGTTTGAACGGCTATGCTGGAGACTTTGGAAGGGGTTTTGGCCTTGTCCGCCTCTGCAGGGCTGTCACCATATTTCCCTACACGAGCTTTCCTCCTAGATCTAGTAGGCATGTCCCATTCATCCTGATCTTCGTCATCCGTTTGGACACTTGTATCAACACTCTTTTTAGTTTTCCTTCTCCTACTCACATAACTCCGATCTGCTGAATCTTCATCATCAGTCTGTACCCCACTGTCCACTATCTTTTTAAAGCAGCGGGGGTCATCTGCCAGATTTTCCCCCATCTCGTCGTACTGGCCACGGACTTTAGCTCCAGAACTTCTCTTCTTGGGTTGTTTCTCCTCTTTGACGATTACATCTGTCAGAGGTATTTCTGAAACAGTACTCAGGATGCCAGGTGGGGCAATGTACTGAGTCACCCCATCAGACTGAACTGTGTACCATCCCTGGCTCTGTGGTATTTCAATTGCCACCACAGCTGAGGCTGTGGTGGTTGCATCTTCGGTTGCCCAGAACTGACCACCTTCTGGGGCAACATACTGACCTTCCAGGATGGCCTGGTCTGCAGTGGTCTGTGGAGAGGCAGTTCCAGAAGGGTCATAGTTATACTGGTAGACCTGGCGAATCTTCTGCTCCTCCAGCTGCTGGTGAAGCTGTTGCTGCAGCTGTTGGATCTGTTCCAGCTGCAACTGTTGCTGCGCTAATGTCTCCTGCCTCATCATGAACTGGGCTTGCCGCTCCTCTTCTTGCTGATAGAGGAGGTGCTGCTTCATTGACTGCAGCTCCTCCAGCTTCTTTTGAACCATGATCTTTTCCTGTTCTCGGAACCTTTGAATCTCCTGCCGTTCCCACTCCAACTCCTCAGCAAAACGCTGTTGCTTGATCTTTTCCAGTTCCAAGAGCTCACGCTCCAAGTCTAGCTGTTGTTGTTGCTTATCTTCCTCGGGGATGATTAAAAGCGCACTTTCCTCTCCCACCACTTCAGAAAATACTTCAGACGCTGTGGTCAGGGTGGGAACTGAGTCTATTGTCTCAGCTGTGAGAGTCTCCATAGTGATAGTCTGCAAACTGGCACTGATATCAATACCAGTGACTTCAATGTCTGTTTCAGATGCACCAGTTGTTAGGAAATAGGATCTAGGCATGGGCTGGCTTTGGTGCAGGGCGGACAAGGAAGTCACGGCGTCATTTGTGTGCACACCAGATAAATCCCTCATGGTGGTGCTGAAAATGGAGCCAGGCTGTGTGGTGATAGCAAACGTGGAAGGAATTGGAGTTGCTACTGAAGAATAGACAACTCCATTAGACGACCTCAAAACACTGCCCACACCATACTGGGGTCCTGGAGGTGGAGTCATTCTTGCTGTGGAATACTGTGGGGTACTAATCCCAACTCCTGAAATGACTTGTCGAGTTTCTGGATATGGACCTGTAGTCTTGCTTGAATAATCCATTACCTCACCTGAAATACAGGGGAGAGTTATAGTCCAGTTCCTAGAATGAATGATGTTTTTGGGGTTGGAAAGCCCTCTCAGTCTTGAAGAACATAATGAACAGGACTGCATGCAAATCCACAGGTTATTAACCTACTCAGGTGCAGAATAAAAGCAATGTTGAACATGCAGGCACATGCAGGCGACTTTGGGTGGAACAAATTTAAAAAAAAAAGTGGAGAAACAAAAATGCACATGTACTCCAAAATATATTGCCAAAACATCCAAAGAAAGATAAAAAATAACAAAATTGGAAATAAGACCACATTGTCATCCTGAAATGAGATGAGGAACACCATGATATTTCAAAGAAAGGTCTGTTGCTACATCATACTGACCTGTAGTAATTCTCCCTGAAGTAAGATCTACTGCTGCATCAGTTCCTCCAGAATAATCAAAAGCATTCTTACTTTTATAGAAAAAATGTCCAGCTTCTGCTAAATTAGTGTCAGACATGGAAGGTTTCATTCCCCCAATCCCTCTATAACCATATGGCCCTGATCGATCATATTGATAGTGATCATCCCTATAACCAAAACGATCTTCAGGAAGAGTGGTTGCAGGCTGCTGTGCTGTGCAGCTTCTTCCAAAGGGTAACTTATAAACCATATCACAGCACACGGCTCTTCTTCCTGCGGTCAGATCAACAGGTTTTTCATCATCTTCTATTATTTTAGTCACCACATTTGAAGAAGCTTCATCCATTGTTACAACTGTTCTATGGGTTTTGGAGGTACTGAGATCCACTACTTCCCCATCAGTGATGCTCTGGGATGTGGAGCTATCAGTCCATCCATTTGTGACACCAACAGGAGGTGCGGTAACAGGTTTTGTAGGAGCTGATGTCACTGGGTGTGCAGAAGTACTTAAAGATAAGTTTATTGGTGCTTCCTCCCTAATTGTAGGAAAGGTCTGGCCACTTGGTACTCTGTATAGTGGCTCCACATGCTTTGATGTAGTAAGCTGGAGTGGTGCTGCTGTTGCAAGTTCTAGACCCACTAGGCTTTCTGTGCCTGTGGTGTAACTTGCAGTAGCTGTGCACGTAACAACAGTCACTGTCTCGGTAACCAGGGATATAGGAGTCACGCCTGATGAAGTTGCACTGAGATTTATAATTGAGGGTTGGACAGCACTAATTTGTCTCCCATACATTTCACTTGTTGTGGTCTGCCTCTTCACATCCACTGCAGAGGCAGAAAGATCCATACATTTTTCAGTTACTTTAACATCTACTTTGGGTACTGTACGCAGGTCAATGGCATCACCAACAAGTTGCAACTGGACATCTTCTTTATGCTGCTGCTTCTCTAAACGGAGGTGATCTAGAGCAAGAGGTTCTGGAGGAAAGGATATAGAGACACTGCTGAGACCAACACTAGGGACTGTACTTCTTGCTGTTGGAACCTCAGCCTTGGAAACTTCAGTTGGGTGAAACTGTGTAACTGAAGCTGAAGTTGCTTGAAATGAAGACAGTGTTGTGACCGGGATAGCAGCAAAGGTCTCCAAAGCTCTGGAGATGTACAGGCTCTGTTGTGAAGAAGTTGATATTTCCACAGCTGTCATAGGAGGAACTACAGAAAATACTGGTTCCATGGAAATCAGATCTTTGGGGGGTGATCCCAACGGCCAACTGGTAATAGCTTGACTAGGTGAAGAATCTGTTGGAGTGCCAGGTTCAGATGGCAATGTGATAACCACATAAGTTTCCATAAGAGACTTGGAAAATCTTGGCGAGGACTTGTTAGAGTGAGGGGAAAGTGGAGAGGTAGGGGAAGGCAATTTATAGTCTGCTGATGTCACTAAATTTAATGTCATACTTGTAGTTAAAGGTAGACCTGTTGGTTTGGGGTATGTATCTGTTAGTTTTGGGGTAGTGACTGGAGGTTGAGGAACTGCTGGTTTAGGAGCAAGTGGAGGTTTGCTTGGTTCGGGTCTATGTGTAAATACAAGTCCAGATGGAATTAAAGATGGCTTAGGAGGAACAGGAGGAGGTGCAGTGGTATACACTTTTGTCATAGGTAACCCATCACTTCTGGGAGCAGACGTGGTCTCCACTGTAGTAACAGAATCTACTAGAGATGTAGCTGCTGTAGTTGCACTCACTGGAGCTGTAACCGCTAACTTTTTTCTAGGATGAATAGTTGGTTTAGGTGAGGTTGGTGGAGGAAGAGGTGGGGGAGGAGGAGGAGGGGGAGGGGGAGGAGGTGGAGGAGGGGGAGGAGGAGGAGGAGGGGGTTGGGCTGATACGTCCAAAGAAGAACTTCGAAGGAATGGACGAGTTTTAGTTGGAAGAGAGAAAATGGGAGGAGTGCCAGATGGTAGCTGAGATGCAGGTTTTGCTTGACCCAAAACCTCTTCAGGTAAAAAGCATGTCGTTGAAACCTGCTCCTTCATTGTTAGAGTTTTTACAGAAGAAGGTGTCTGATCAAACACAGTGTCAGGTAAGCTAATTTCTGTCAGTTCAGCCTCAGACTCCTTCCTACTATCTCTATAAGCTTCCAAAACTTCCAGAATAAGTCCATCCCCTGTTTCCTTTCTGGCCTTCTTCACTGCATCTTTTTCAGATATAGATAAGTCAGTAGAAACAGTGTCAGCAATTAGCCCCCCGAGTTTAGTTCCTACAGATTCTATGAGAGAAGGTTCTATATCAGATAAGGAAATCACAATGTGATCTTTACTAGTTCTACCATCCTGTATGGTTGTCTGATCTAAAGGTATATTTATGTCTTCTGGATAGTCAATAATGCTGCCTGGGAAATATGTTGATGAAGAAATTTCCTCAGCATCTTCAAATTTAGCTACAATGTCCACTGGCTCAGTATAAACTGTGGTCATGCTATCCAGGGTAGTAATGGGTGAAGAGCTATCTGTGGTACAAACTGAAGAAACAGATGATGTGAGAGAGGGTGTGTCAGAGGGTGGCACTGATGTAGCACTTTCTGAAGGTTCAGAATAGGTCAAAATCAGTGATTCATGAGCAATTATCTCTTGGATTTCTCTTGTATAATCAGTCACATATTCATCCTCAATTTCTTCTGCTGAAAAATGTTGGGTTATTTTAACATCTGGGATGGAGAGTGTTGTGCTGCTGGTTGAATCTGTAAGAGATGCTCCGGAGAGAACACTTGATGTCAAAGATGCATCAGGTACCCTATCAAAGTCCACAGTGGACTCTGTCATATCATCTCTGATGAGGGGCTGGGTTGGACTAGATCCAGGTGTTAACTGCATCTGTTGTCTTTTCATGAGTTCTTCATAGGCAGCATCAGCATCTAATAATTTTTTTTCTTCACTGGTAGAAGTTACCATACTACCCAGATCGACAATCTCATGACTTTCTGGGATGATAAAAGAACTTGAAACGATGTCTTCTTGAGGCAAAACAGCATGTAAATTTTCTAACTCATAAAACTCTTTCTGGAGGTCTGTGATTTTCTGCATGGGATCTTCATAAATCTGTTCTGGAAGTCTCATTTTTTGCTCTCTCCCTCTCTGCTGCAAAAATCCATTTTCTTCTTCTTGCCTTGTGAGCAGACTGCTGTCAACTGAACCATTGTATGTGTCTTCTACTAAAGACTCATAAATATAATCTTCTATTAGCATCCCACCATACAAAGGCTCTTTTTCAAACATTTCATCTCGTTCATTTGCAGCTGGAAAAGCTTTATATTTCTGGCTTTTATGCATCATTTCTTCATACATCTCCTCAGCACTTTTTAATGCCTTTTGGCCACCTTCTTTCTGCATAATAGATTGCTCATCTGTCGGTGAGTATAAAGACACAGCTGTGGGCAATTTATAAACTTTTTGTACTTCGATTATTTTTTCTGGGCTTATTTCAAAGCCTTCTGGGTCTGACTCTATGCTAGGTGAATATTCAGAACATGAAGATCGATGGAGCTCCTCCATTTCTGCAGCCTGACGTAATTCTTCTGTTGGAGACGCGTCTTCGATGGGAGAGAGATTACTGGGTGGTGTCTTTGGTCTTTCCCTCCTTCTCTGAGCTCGAAGTTCATCTTTGTCTTTCTTTGATTTCTTACTAGAACTCTTTCTTTGCTGCTGTTCTAATTCCCGTTGCTTTTCTTGCTCCTTCAATAATTCTTCTTCTTCTCTCAATTCTTCTTCCTCTGAAGAATCTTCAATGGTAGGTAAAAGAGGGCCGTGTGATCTATGTCGAGCTTTGCGTTGTTGTTTGCTCTCTCCTTTTTTGTGACTTGGACTACTATCACTGTCTTCATCAAGAGAAGAAACGGATGTAGGGGATGTGCCAGGAGTGAAGCTGGAAGCATGAAGACTAGAAGATCCTTCCCCCCTTGATCGATCTTCTGGAGAGTCTGTCAGGCTTTCCATTTCTAATTCTGGCTCGTCGTCAAAATACAAAGCTGTTTTTTTCTGTGATGACTCTGCAGAGTATTTATCGGCTATCGTGCTGTTGAGTTCAATTGTTTTAAATCGACGGAGTCCTCCTCCTCCGGCAACTACAAGTTCTTCACTCTCCTGACTTTTAGTTTCTCTGTATTTAAGCTCAGGACTTTCATCAAAGGTCTCATCATCTTCATCATGCCAGGAATGGCGTCTTCCTGCATCGTCATCAAAGCTTGCACTACTTTTTCGAGTCAGTCGCCTGTGTTTCCCTCCTGTTCCTTTCCCCTTCCCTCTGGTTTCTTCCTTCTTCTGGCTTTCTATACTACTGCTAATCTCTTTGAGCTGGTTCCTAATGAACTCATCGTCTTCAGAATCTGAAACATCTTCATCAGCACTCATTTCTATGATTTGCTTTCGAATGAAGTCCTCCTCTTCCCCTGATCCTTGGCTGTCTTCCTGTTTATACTCATCACTGCTTGATGAGCCAACACTAGTCCTCCCTTTTCTTTGCGGAACGGGTGAGTTTTCGCTCTCACTACTGTCTTCAATTGAATCATAAGGCTGTCTCCTTGTAGCCAACTCGTCAACAAATTCAGGCTTTTCTTGGTCCTTTCTGGAAGGAATGTCTTGTTGGCTCTCTTTTTTAAAAGTGTCTCCTTCTTCTTGACTCTCTTTGAGCTCCTCCTCTGAAACTGTAGATTCCAGTTTTTCCACTAAACTCTGAGTTTTCTGCTGGTCCTTAGGCTGCTCAGGAGAAACCTCATGGGGCTGTGTTTTCTTTTCTGACTTTTCTTCAACAAGTGTACTTGCCTGAGCTTCTAAAATAGATAGGACTGTACTTTCTAACTTAGCCAAATCTGAGGGGCTGGAAGGGCTGCTTTCTTGTGAAAAGGAGTCCTTTTTGAGTCCCTTGAGCAAATCCTTTTCATCACTGGGAATAAGACTTGGAATTTCACCAAGTGAACTTGATATTCCATCAGAAGAATATCCTGTGTCACTAAGACCTTGTGGGCTTTTCGGCTGCTGAGAACTTGAAGTGTCTGATTTGTCATCTTCCTTTTCCTAGCAGGGAGGAAAAGATACAGGAAAACTTAACATGGGTAAACTAATAACACAGCCTCCCCATTACTCTCAAATAAGTATTACTGAGGAGAAATTATAGGACTTTTTCAACTATATAACAGTATTTTTAAAAAAATCTATGAGCACAGAAAATAAAAATAGTTGATACATATTAAGGTTAGTTTTCATTTAACTAAAGTTTAATCAAATGTCAGTTCTCAAGCACAACTTATTTTATTTCATTGATATATCATTGTATATCTCAAAACCATTTTCCTTCAAAAACATGATTATCTTTCTCAGTACATTTACTTTGGGTAAGAAGTCAAATGGCCAAAGGAAATCTTTAGTAAGTTTCTCTTAACATAATTAATACTTTTGGATTATTAGGATAGGCAAACAAAGAATCAGAGAATGGGCTTTGTACTTGGCTATAAACTGTATGGGATATATTTACTTAACAGAAATAAGCAGGTAACATGACCATAATAATATTCATCTCACCTACTGCAAAGGATTTTATTTATTTATTTTTTTGAGATAGAGAGGTCAAAAAGGCATTGCCTTTTAAAGACACTCTGAAAGATGTAAAATGCTATATTTCACTTCGTATGATTGTTACTCTCTATATCAATATTGCTAATCTCTATATCACAATTGTTAAGCTCTGTATCACTTGAAATGAATGTTTAGAAATTGTAAAATTCAAAAAAGCTATGTGATCATTGGTCTGACTGAAAGAGAAATACCTGTTATTTTTCTACAGTTATTAGATCATATCTTCAGCATCCCATCTCAAAGAAATTTAATAAATATTATTTATAAATGTCTACAGACTTGAATATACTTGAAATTTTACCTTCACCTTACCCTAGTCATTTTACATTCATTTCCATTTCAATATCTGTCTTTATGGATAAAGATGTATCTTGAGCATATTATAGGGTAAAATGCTTTTGCAGAATTTAAAACATGACAATTAAAAAAGATAGTCTGATACATTCTTCACAACTTTTAAGCAAAAAACAATGCCTGCCCTTTGGATTACTACAAATTAACTTCTCTGGACCATTTTTGATGTCTTTCTAGAAAAGGAATACTTATCTGCCATTTTGAGATCATAGTAGTTGGGCTGACAAACACCCAACTAACTAGTTCATTTCTCTTAAGAGCTACAAATTGAACAGGTAATCACAGGTGAAGCAGTGTTCTCATAAATTTTCTAGATGGTTTTTCTAGGGATCTCCATTGTGACTGCTCACATCTCACACAATACCAGAGCACAACATTTTGCATCCAGTATGCTTTCTACATCTTTCTTTCCTATATTTCCACCTTTCACTAACTAACATAACCACAGGGGTGGGGACCTAAGCTCCTTGTGAAAAAAAAGTCAAGAAAATGATCCTTCATAATATAATTTTGATGGTGTAATTTGTGTTCTTTATTGTGAGTCTGCACATATTATAATACATAACAATGTAATAAAAGTATACATATAAGGAGGAAATGCAACTATGATTATATATAACAATTTATTGAGTATAATAAAGAATGATTTTAATTTTATACAATGAATTCTGAAGGCTCTATTGGCATTTTACAAAAATAAGATTTGGATCAGACATACACAACATAACAAAGGAAATTAAGATACACTGGACAGAAGACTGAAATGCATAAATATCAAAATCCCTACCCTACAATCCCCCTTATATGCCCTTCTGGATGTGTTCATACTTTCCTTCTTTTCTCAGTGTTATGTTCTACCAACTTCTCCCTCCTGGTTTCTTTCTTCTATATTCCTCATGAGATTCAATCATCATTTACCTATGATGATGCTATGATGATTTTTCACCTAAATGACTTCCTCTCCATATTATAAGGTGGAATATGTCTGCAAAGATGCTGTTCTACAGGTCTGTGGGTCTAAGATAAAGTGTCTGGAGTGTTTAATAAGGAAATCAAGTTAGGCGATCAAAGAGCATTTGGCTGAATTGTTTAGAAAGAAAAATTGGTCGTGTCCTTATACCACGATCACTGAAAAAACTCACAATGTCAATTTCTGTCATACTGACTAGCATAAATGTAAACTTCCTGGCAGAGGTGAGTAACCTTCGGCTCCATTACTAATAGTGTACTATCAGATCACACACCAACTAACCCCTTTGCCTCTTTAAGAAACCTGTACATTCCTCTTTTCATCTGCTGCTACAAAAACAATAAAACAGTTGTTCTTCAAATATAGAGATCAGCATGGTATGCTATGCTATGCTAAGTCACTTCAGTCGTGTCCGACTCTGTGCGACCCCATAGACGGCAGCCCACCAGGCTCCCCCGTCCCTGGGACTCTCCAGGCAAGAACACTGGAGTGGGTTGCCATTTCCTTCTCCAATGCATGAAAGTGAAAAATGAAAGTGAAGTCGCTCAGTCGTGTCGGACTCCTCGCGAGCCCATGGACTGCAGCCCACCAGGCTCCTCCGTCCATGGGACTTTCCAGGCAAGAGATCAGCATAATGAGGTGCTTATCTCTCCATCCGCTTATCCTTTCTGTGGCTATTCACTCTTGTTTGTGAGATATCTGGGTTAAAGTTATAGTGGAATTTGTATCCATGTAGGTTAACTGGTCAATTATAGATTTAACACCACCAACTCTTGCTTTATGAGTACATTTCTTAAGGAGGAAATAATTTGATCAAAAAAGAAAGAGTATCCAGTACTAAGAGAAGAATATACAGCATAGTGTGTAAGTTTGGTCTGATTTTCTCTAATTATTCAAACTTCAAATTAATATTTGAAGTACTGTAACTCCAGAAGACTGTGATGAAAGGAGTCAAGTGAGGGAGGCTTATTTTCTTTCAAATTTCTAATTCCCTAGGACTAAAACCTTAGGAGTTTTCCTTTAGTTGCTTCAAAAATGTGTGGCTGTATGCTTTTTACTGAGAAGAACATTAAGCAATTTAGGAACATTAAGATTTAATAAAATGAATAGATTCAAATGATTCTAAAGTATATGCATAGATTATATATGTAACACATATATACATATGTGGTTAAATATCACTGAGTTTTCATATTTACTCATTATTTTTGTCATTTGAATTGATAGGAGTTGGAATTATGCATTTAATTTATTACATGCAACACAAATACAATCCAGAATGATCTCTAAAATTATTACATAAGAATAAAATTCCAGGTATAGTCCCTTTATAGTCCTCAATCTTAGATTGAGAAGTCAGTGGGAAGTTAAGTGTTCATAATTTAAGCACACTTTTTAAAAGAAAATTGCAATGTTATTTTTCAGTTCCCTGAGGAACACATTTTCACTGTATTTTTCTAAGTACATTTAACATTAGACTCTATTTCATTGACTTTTATTTTTCGTATATGTTGCACTTTTTCTCCATGTATAAAATTCTGTAATTGAGTCTTTGTAGTCTTTGTATATGAAAAAACTATTCAAAATTTTAAGAAATGAAGATTCATATTTTCTTACTAACCCAAAGCAGAAAGTGCAGATTACTTTTCCTTTCAATATTCCACTGCCCTTTATTGACTTGAAGACTGGTCAGAGAGAGGCAGTGAAGAATTAAGAATCACTTGAAACCTTCCCATGGCATCGTATCTTGAGGCCTTCTCTAGTATCAAGACATTTTTGTACTGCCAAACTTAGTTCTGCCCTTTTCAGAGATGTTAAACTCTTAGGCTTCCATGTCGAAGGCAAATGGAAGGTTTTTTTTTTTAAAAAGCTTTTATTGGAGTTATGAACTGAATTCTTGGTTAAATATAAGACTGTACAAAGAAAGGAAGCAATATTAATTTTTTGCTTAATGTCCTCCAAGTTATTTAAGTTTAACAGGCCAAAGGAAAACAGCAGATGAATAATCTTTAATCAGTTATACAATGTTTTGTCAAAATGGATCGCTAGTCTGAATATTCTGAACAGTGTAAACAAAATTAAATCCACAAATTTACTGGACTTGGGGAGAAAATTGGATAGTCCCGCATACATGGGAATCCTTTTCACTGCAGAAAACCTCATCATTTTCCATCCTATACAATTATGCTGTCTTTATATACCATGGCTATATATAACTTAAATACTAACTCCTGGGTCATTTTAACTAGAAATAAAAGTTTATGCTAAAGGATGTTTGAATTTTCTCTTTTTTTAAATCAAGAGAGCTGTAACTTTTCAATGTAATATATCAAATGCAGACAAGCAGTATTCTGTTTCATTGTAACATATAATTTTTAAATATTAAACTAAAAAAACAAAGAAGAATATACCTTTCAAAGTATTTATTATATTTCAGGATACATTTTAATTCCATTTGACTAACACATTTTGAAAGACAGGAATGAGTGGAGAGACAAAATGATGTGGCAATAAAGAAATGCAAACAACATACTGTAACAATATAAATGACGCACGTGACAAATGAATAAATAAAATAATGTCAACATATAGACAAAGTAAAAAAATATACAAAGTGTCTGGGATTAGAGGGGGAATTGCTAAGGGAGTTGAATAATTATAATAATGAAAAGGCAGTGTGCTGCAAGTGTCATGGGGAGGCAGAATTATGTATAGTATTTAGGAGCCTAGCCTTTATAAGCAGAACTGGACTATAATCTTAGCTTTGCTGCTTCTCAGCCTTGTGATCTAAAGCATAACAAATTTAGTTTCCTCCTCTTTAAAACAGATAAAATATTTAACTCATCAATAGTTATGTGGACTAAGTGATAAGGCACCTAAGACAGTGCTCAGAACACAGTGAGAGATAAATTGACTATTATTATGATTTAAAATAAAAAGCAATTTAAAAGTAATCATTATAGAGTGTTTGAACAGTAGGAGAAGTGATTGCCACAAGGGAGAGGTCCGGGTGGGATTTTTCCGACAGGAAAACAGCACCAGTGCACAGAGAAGAACTGAATTCAGGTTCAGAAGGAAGAGGGCACAAGCCACCTTTGGGATTCACACAAAGGCATTCTTGGCTGTTTTTCAACCTCTCATTGATGGGGGAATACTAGGTTGCTGGCAAGTTAGGGTGGAGCCACAGTCCAAAGGGCTGGGAAAGCCAACTTAAGTATTTAGGCAGAAGTTCTCAGTCAAGGCCAGGTATGCAAAATGTAAATACTTTTAGGAAGTAAATACGTAGGATTTTTTGTGTCTTTTTAAACCCCAAATAGAAATCATATTTTACAAATGTTTAATAAATAGATTGACACCAGCAGTCTTTGATTTCTTATGTCAGTTGGTCATATGTTCTCTGAAGAATCCTGGGAGAAAACTGGGAGTTAGACTGTAAAAATTCATAGCAAGGCAGTTACTTTATTTGCTCACCTTTAAATTGAAGCTTATTGTTCAGTTGTAGTTTTTATTACCTAATTTCAAGCAAACCAACATTCCTATAATAGGTAAGTGGTAGACAAGATATTCTCACAAAAAATCATGTGTTAAAGATAATGTTAATAACATTGAAAACACACAAGCATATTTATAAAGAAGCTGACACTCTTCATATTGTTATCAGTTTTTCATCAGCAACATGTTAAGGTGAAAGCTGTGATGATCAAGTTAAATCAGATCTGACACAGTTAGTCAAAAATGTGCCATAACTAGGAAAACTATTTGATATCTATATTGCATATGCTACTGCTATTAACAAACCTTGCTTCAACACATCACGTGCTGGCTAATTTCAGCAAGTGATCCTATAACACTATCACAGACTTCTAGTATTTTTGGCAAATAATCATTCCAGTACTTAACAAATATTCAACAAGTTGAAATAAACACTTAAAATCTTCTTTTGAGCTGCTGTCTTATCGAATAGGAAAAGACAAAAAAATCATGTAACACTTGGGGAAACTTGATTTTCCTGCCATGGAAATATGGCTGAAATAACACATAGAAAATAATAGGGTGACAAATCAAACTGCATTTCTTTGTTAGCCAGTGTCACTGCAAAGAAGAAAGAAATGACTGTGGAAGGTTTGGGGGAAATTATTAGCACAAAGTAAATAGCAAAAGGTTTGGCAATAAATCAAAGTGCAGATGTTTCTAACATGCTCAGTTTATAATATTGATGATTTCTGTTTCAATAGCAACATTACTACTGTGAGCTACTAAGTGGTTCAATACTGAGTGATTTGTTTTAAAAGGTGTATCTATATTAATGAAAAAAACTGTATGTTAAATTCTGAGGAGTGGTTCTTTTGATTGGAATTATTATTATTTTTAATTTCTTTATTTTAATTGGAGGATAATTACTTTGCAACGTTGTGTTGGTTTCTGCCATACATCAGCATGAGTCAGCCATAGCTAAACATATGTCCTCTCCACCCTGAACTCCCCTCTCACCTTCCACTCCACCCCAGCCCTCTCGGTTGTCACAGAGAACTGGGTTGAGCTCCTTGTGTCACACAGCAAATTTCCACTAGTTATCTATTTTACATATAGTAATGTATATGTTTCAGAGCTACTCTGGAATTATTTTTTAAGTTCAGGATAGGGGACACATGTACACCCATGGCTGATTCATGTCAATGTATGGCAAAAACCACTACAATACTGTAAAGTAATTAGCCTCCAATTAAAATAAATAAATTTACAAAAAAAAAAAAAAGGATAAGGTTACAGAGATAGCAGTGCATGCAAAATTCATTTACTGCATCTTTTACAAGTAAGCCAGTATTGCAGAGTACTTCAGGATTTTACAGATGTGGTACATATTGTAATGAGACCTTTATATTTTGAATAATATCTTTAATATTTTGTACTGAGATAAAGAATAACTAAGAATTTATTTTATCCATAGAGGTTTGCTGATTATCTCATGAGAAATTAATTTAAAAAGTTGTAGATTTTGAAGATTTTTTTCTTTATTTTGAGAAAAGTAGAAGAACCCCAAAGTGGTTGAACATTTTGGTCACAACAAATGGTGATTAGTAATATGCTACATGTTATATATTTAGGAAGAAAGTAAACTCTGATTATCAGTATGATAACTAGAAAGTATATGCGGAAAAAAATAAACACAAGCTGTCTCTTCAAGAGAATCATGATGTGTACACAATCCTTTGAAGACAGATAACTGGAAAGCATCACATGATTATGCTAGATAAAATGACATATCATTTTAAAAAGTTGTCATGTTTGCCTTTTCAAACAAACTTTAGACAGAATATTTTAATCTGTTTATAAACTTTGTAGATAAAGAACTCCAGTGGGTTTTCAACCCATTTGCTAAAGAAAAAAAACATTTTAGAACACCACATTTTGTGATAACAGGAGTAAATGACTGGTATCAAGTTAGATTAACATTTATTTATGGAAATTCCACAACTTAAAAAAAAATAGTTTTCAATTCCAAACCTAGAAAACAGGTAGCAAGATTTGGAAAGTACTGTCTTTAATACATTTCTTTCATTTCTGATATATTCTGTGGACTATCTTTTTTATTTTAGAGAGTCATCAACACTAAATGTCAAAATATCAAAATAAATAACTTAGAAGCTGAATTTCAAAGAGCTCTTATTAAAACATTTTACAAGATTTTCAAACATCAAAGCACAGTCAACACTCTCTAAAATATTATTATTAATTATACTTCACTATGATCAAGTGTATCTATATTTAATAAACATAATAAAAACGGTGATTTAGCTTATTTCACTGATTTTTTTATATATTTGTGAATATCTATATTGAAAATATAGTGCACAGGTTTAATTTAGAAATAAGTATATACATACTGAGGTTGTTAAAGAAAAGTAGAGATGATTAAAAGTGATGAATTTGTAAAATAAAAAGTAGCATCAACAAAATATTCAGATACTTCTTATTTAAATTAAAACCAAATAGAGAATCATTAGAAATATCTGAGTGACAGAGTTATACTGTCTGAACTCTGGAAAATAATAATTTGATAATTATATACTACAGAAAGGAAAAATAGAAGGCCTATTGATTAGTAATTACATTCCTCAAGTCATTGATATAAGATTATGAAGGCCATAAGTAGGATATCGTCCTTAGGAATAGGAGCAGAGAAACAGAAGCTTGATGTGGAGAGCCCAGTGTGTAAGAAGAAACCTCAGACTACCCTAAAGATTAGCGACTGGGAGACTAAAGACCTGATGACTGATGAAGCCATTATCAGAAACAGAAACTGCTTCTACAGAGTTGGATATGATATGAACACACTGAGTTCCACTTTACCATGAGTTTCTGAAGTGAAATGATCTACTCAGTACTTGAAAATGCAGGTCCAACACTCAAGAGAGACAGATGGTACACAACAAGATTTGGGAAACAGGAAACAAATGTTCATGTGGCTCCCCTGAGAGGAAAGAAGATAGAATTCAAAGAAAAACCTCATCACATAGAGATGGGAAAAGAGAAAGTCAGAGAGATAGTCAAAGTAGAACTCATAAAGCACAATCAGAAAGACAAAAAAGAGAACAAAAAGGGAAGAGTCATGAAAGTCAAGGACAGCTTCACAAGAAAAGAAATAGTAAAAAGAATCTATTTCTTCAAAGTAGTTAGCTAGAAGAAGCAGTGGGTGAGGGTGGGGGCAGTTAGATCTAGCCATTAGAATGAGAATACACAGGCATCTGTTTTCTCTAGCTCTGATAAACGTATGAATTAATAACAAAGGAAGCCCAGGATTTATTTTATGAGTGATGTACCATATACCAGAGATGAATTAGTAACCGTGTGTTAAAACTATAAACAAAACAACAACTAAACTGGGTTAGGATGGACAATTAACCCTTAAAAGTTTCCATTAAAGAAAATGAAAAAGAATATATAAAGAATAATATGTATTCCAGATTATGCTTGGATTATAAATAAACCTTCAATATTTAACAAACTGAATAAAACTCTGAACTAAATACATTATATTGCATACACCCAATACTAAAATAACTTCAAAAAAATGTTTCTTCTGAATTTTGGCTGTACTTTTTAAAAAATCACAATTATTTTATCATTTTATCATTGAAAACATCTTAAAATATTTTCAAGTGAGAAGAAAGTTGTTGAGTCTTGCTTAACCAAGTGGCTAAGTAAATAAAAATTTCAAGACAAACATTATTTCACGTGAAAGGGGGATACTGATTTCATGTTAGTATTTTTTTCTGAATGCTACTGACTCTTTTTGAAAATGCTACTAATTGAAAGCTTTTACTTACAAAATCACCATTAAGCATTTGGTGTACATTTAGGTAGACATTAGTAAATTACAGGCGTAAAACTGCAAAATGAGGTAAGAAACATAACTTACTGTTTTTTCCTTTCCAGATTCCGTCCGATCAGGCTTTGTCATGCCTGGTGCCTGTGGCTGTACTTTTATTTTTTGAGTCATCCCATCATCTTCTTTAGGCAAACGCCGAGGTGCGCTGGCTGGTAAATCTTCCGTCTCCATCAGTTGCGGTTTCTTTTCTTCCACTGCTTCTGGAGGCACTCTGCCTTCAGATTTTACTTCAGCAATTTGTACTTGAGTTTTAAGTAAGTCATGTTTCTGTTCTTCCTCTAGAACCAATGCTTTCGTTCCTGGGGCTAACTTTTTGTCTTCAAGAGCCGGCTTTTTGTCTTCAAGAGCCGGCTTTTTGTCTTTAGGGGTTGGTTTTTTTTCTTCAAGAGGTGGCTTTTTTTCTTCAGGGAGTGGCTTTTTGTCTTCAGAAGGTGGCTTTTTGTCTTCAGGGGGTGACTTTTTTTCTTGAGGGGCTGAAGTTTTGTCTTTCTCTCCTTTACTCTCCTCTCGGATTTGATCTATGGTTTCCTTAGGGGGAATTTTTTCACCTGAAGGTGTTTCTTTTACCTTTTCTGAAATGGTTTTTTCAGTTTCAGGTTTTTCTTCTTGCTCCTTCTTTTTCACTTTTACTGGGGCAGGCGTTGCTGTTTCCTGAAATGGTTGTTCTGCAGGGACAGGCATAGGTGAGGCTTTTGGTCCTGCCTGTGTAGGAGGCATTTTGCCCATGTCTCCCAGCTGTCCTGATATTGCTCTCTGGGTTTGGCAATTTAAACAAAGCCATTCTTGAATCTGTAAATAAAGTAAAATTAAAAGATTAACTATATTATAATACATCTGCTTTGGTACATTTACCAAGATGAGCACTTGACAATTTCTGGCTGCTTTTTTATATCTGGAGAAGGTAGGTCATTGTTTTCTGGATCAATAGAACTGACTTTTAAAAGAGCATTGCAAAAAGACTGCCTGAAATCTAAAGAATAGGAGGAATCCTTAGGGATTAGCATCTAATTGGTCTCATCATAAAAAGAAAATAAAAAATGTATCAGAAATGTTTAGTTGCTAAGTCCTAACTGACTTTTGCAAGCCCATGGAGTGTAGCCTTCCAGGCTCTATGGGATTTCCCAGGCAAGAATACTGGAGTGGAGTGCCATTTCCTTTTCCAGGGATCAAATACACCAGGCATTGAACCCAGGTCTCTTGCATTGTAGGCGGATTCTTTACCACTGAGCCGCTAGGGAAGCCCGCATCAAAGACAGACCAGGGAAATATGACTGTTTTGGTAAAAAAAAGAAAAATCTGCATTTGTTCTAAATACAAATGTTTTTAAGCTTCATACCTTCAAAATTAGTGTTCCTATCATAAATTTTTTCAAAAGCTATTAAATTACAGTAGTTTTCTTTTCACAGCCAATTAATAGTAAGTTTTAAAACACTTAGCCTATAATCTCCTATCTTTTGTTTTGGATCAAATGTAATTCTATCTACCAGAGCAGAAGATGACAAGGCACACGTAGAAGTTCCAAAAATCACATGTATATAATTCTCCATCTGATTTAAGATTAAAAAATGTTATTTTTAATAATAATCACACTTTTTATGCAACTGTGTCAAGAAGCATTCACAAATTAAAACTGTTTGATATGTTTTCCCCCAGTTTTCTCAATTGCTAACTAACATAGTACTTTATACTACTTCTGTTCCTAAGTGGAATCCATGGGCCACCTGAGCCAAATCTCCTGAAGTAGTCCTTACTCATACAAATTTTAGTAACTGTACCAATATAATTTTAGCAGAAACCTGGGATAGGAGAAGGAGAATCCACCTTTTAAATAAATTGATGAATTCTTTTGCAAACTAAAGACAGAAATATCCTCTCATAACACACATAAATGATCACATGGGAGAGAGATTGCTAGATGGATAATGTTGCAGAATTTCCTCCTTATTGATGTATGGTGTGCTTTTTCTTACATTATACCTATTAAAATGTAAGAAATTAAGGTTATACATGTAGCTTCTAACTGTTATCATTTAATGAATGCCTATCCTTTAAAGTACACAGGTAGAGAGTCACGTAAACAATATTGTGATCATATGTTGTACTGTTTTCTGAGAGGTAATTTCAAATTGCTCTTCATATTGGATCATTCTTTCCAGTAGCATAACTTCAATTATTTAGAGACAAAAATCACTATTGTCCTAGAATATTATTAGACAACTAAGATTCATTTCTTCAGTTTTCAATTTCTTTAAAGAAACAAAAATGTTGCTTAATAATAATGACTGTTTTGCAACTTGTAAGCTGTTATAATTGTTACTTGATTATCTAAAACAGTAAGGACCTAAATCAGTTATTTAATTTCAGATAAAATGCTGTCTGTAAAACATTAGTATGTATTATGGGTCACTTTACTTTGTGTGTTATGATCATCTAGTACCAATTTCTTTCTTAATTTCAACTCTAAGCAGCAATAAAGTGAGTTGTGGCTTCTCTATATAGTAACTTTATACAAAATCTTATGAAAGAAACTGATTTGATCCTTATGTCCAATTCTAAAAGTTCCAGTCGTTGTGTTGAAGAATCCCTAGAGGAGGTACTTCCATAATGTCAACAGAAAATCAATCTTAATCAGTGTTGTGGTTTTAAAAACCACTCCTTGGTGGGGTCATATCTTACAATATTTTCATTCAGAGACTGACATTTTAAAAAACAAAAATAGACACAAATAGCTGTACCATTGTGCTATTTTGTCGTATGGATTCTAAAAGCCAAATGCAGGTGTGTGCTATGCATTCCTGTCAGGGCAGGTCCAAATGTAAATAAGTTAGGACGTTTTTAACATTCCAGAAATACATGTTTGGAAATTCTTATCAATTATAAAAGCATGATAACTTTATTTGAGTTTTAGCGACAAATTATTCTTACAAAGTTGTCATCTCTTGCTAGTTATATTAACAGTATGTGATACCAAAATGGTACACAGCTCTCACTTAAAGGAAAATCTGTTGAGAAAATAGAGTGATTATTTCAAGGTAGTATACTCATTATTTTCATACATTTGAAAATTTACATGAGAGGATAAAGGGTTTCATCTATTTAATCTACTATGTCACATAAAACACTTCATTTTCCGGATTTAAAATGTCTGATAAACCTACAAGCAGTGATAACCCACCCCTACTAAAATCAAAGGCAAAGGCAATATCACTAGTCTAAGAGAAAAATGACCTGTTGAGAGCCTCATTGGCTGGTTCAAATCTCTGTTTTACTCAAATTCCCATCCCGATTCAGTTAAACCTAGTATCTTTTTTGTTTTTTGGCCTGTTCATGCAGCTTGAGAGGTCTTGTTCCCTGACCAAGGCTTAAACTTGGGCCTTCTGCAGTGAAAGCATGGAATGCTAACCACTGGACTGTAAGGGAATTCCCTACACCCAGTATCTTTAATTGTTACTGTCTGTAATTAATTTTAACATGATGTTGCCACACTTGGTCTCTTGGTTACATGATTGATTTGCATTTTGAAGAATATCGTAAAGCCAAGCTCATTTTTTTTTTAACTTACACTTTGTCACCAAATTAATTCAGAAACTGATGCTAGTATTATGTCAAATAACTATGACAACAACATTCACTTATATAGCTATTCTGTAGATATCCAGCCTATTTTTATCTATGGAGTACATATACCCTGGGGAAATTATATATGCAAGGCTTATTCAATCATGAACTCACACTCAAGTAGAAGATAAAAGATATGAGTTAAATATAAGTATAATATGCAGGGGAAAAAACTAAGGAAGATGGAAAGGATACTATGGTTTAAAAGGATTATCTGATGAATTCATTTACAACATAAGGAATTCGATAAATTATAAATCACACAGAGTAATTTTTCACCAATTAGAAACGTTGAACTGGTGGTCTCACATGTGTGTCTCTTCTTTCTGCAGCCCTAGAACTCAGATTGTTGTTTAGTTGCTAAGTTGTGTCACTCTTTGCAACCCCATGGACAATAGCCTACCAGGCTTCTCTATCCATGGGATTTCCCAGGCACAAATACTGGTGTGAGTTGCGATTTCCTTTTACAGGGGATCTTCCCAACCAGGGGATTGAACCCGTGTCTTCTGCAGTGGCAGGCGGATTCTTTACCTCTGAGACACCAGGGAAGCCCTTAGAACCCAAATTAGAGTACCAACAAATTCAGCAAGCAGAGGAAGTTATAAATTCAATAAAGGATTGAAAAGAAAAAAAAACACTATTAGTTGCATCAAAAATTATGTATTTCTTTAAACATGTAAATTTAAATTTTGTTTATTAAAAGAAAAGATAGAAAAAGGCAGAGATTAGGGTAAAATCCAAACTAGAAATGAGAAAAGTAAAAGCGATCAAATTCTGACAAAGAAGAAAATGAGTAAAAACTAATTTTCACAAGAAAATTCATTTAGGACAATACAGGTCATCATTATTCAATCATCATTAAATATAAACACAATTACTAGAAAAATTTTCTTTAAAAAAAACATTTTGGAAAAATACTCTACAACCACATAAGAAAATGTAAAAATCTGGTTTTCACAATTATTTCTTTTTTGCTTTTTTTAACCACAAATAATCCCAAAGACTTTTTTAAAATCACTGTATTCAGGAACCTAATTAAAAGTATGAATTTTCTGGGCTCAAAAATACGTACCTACAATCTTAGTTTCTCAATAGCCATACATGATTAGATACAACATTATTTAATATTCATAATGTTCCTAGTTCAGTAGCAATCTGAAGAATTAAGATTTCTAAAATGATATTAAAATTCATAATATATCACTGCCACATATGAGTTTTAATAACTGAAAAGATCTTGCCATAGAACTAACTCTTTCTGTAGCAGTTAGAGCAGTGACACACATGACTAATCCCATTTTGCCTTAAGGTTAAATACCAACTGTTATGGTTTTATCTCTGAGCTACTTCCTTATAAAGACAGTGAGACAATCAGAAGATGTATATTATATACAATATGATGTATTGTATATTATATATGCATATAAATTGAAGGCATATCTATTATATTACTGAGTCTATTACATAGAAAAATAGAACAAATAGATCCTATGGAGGCTTTTTATAAACATACTAGTCATTATTATGGATGCTCTCAGACCATTTCCCTTTGGATTCCTGTGTTTTAAAAATATATTTTATTTTCAGTATACTGTAAGTATCTTCTAATGGCATAAATATAATGAAAGTTTATATTTCATCTATATTATTATTAAATGTATTAAATTCAGAAGGATGTATTTGTATATGTCATTTATATATATTTATACAATGAAACCAATCACATTTTTTTAGCGCCTTAATGTTAATATCCAGAATATCAAAATTCACATCCAAATAGGAACAATTCTGAGAAAGTATATAAAAATAACTCCATTTTGATCACAATGCATTAAAATATATCCACTTGCCACCTAGTACATGTTAATAAAATACATTTATTTTAACATCAAATCATCAGGGCTTCAAAACAACACTCTAAAAAACCATTTAATCTTAAGAGAAGAGTAGGAAATGAAGGCAGTTTTACCCAAAAAAGGGATTCTGCTGTGCTACTCAGCATTTTTCTATCAATAAGCAATTTGCTTTATATAACATTTCAGCTGTAACTATAGCAACAATACCATTAAGGAAAATCTCAGAACTTCAGGCTTGCCTATTTATTTTTCTAAGTATTTTTTCTGAAGCATGATAATAAGACCTGCAGCAGGTTGAAAGTCTGATATTAGACTTTAAATGGTAGAGAAGTGATGGTCCCCAAATCTACATGAGCAATCATATTTGTGTCAGAGAAATCTTAATATTATCTTAATATGAATTTTTCATTAAAGAATCAACTAGATTGATTCAGAAACTCATAAACTTTTTGTCAATAGAAGTGTTTCAGTAGATCCTGAGTGACCCCACTTAAAATTCTGTAAAGGAAAACCAAGTAATCAAGGGGATTGCTACTATAATGCCATTGACTTTCCTGGCTACCATGAAGCTTCTGAGTCAACAACAAAAAATTTACACATATTTTTGCTGGTCTGCTTATCTGTTTGTCATCCAGAATGTTATTTTTTTTTTAAAGCTGAGAAATAATTACACTGATAACTTGTTTAGAAGTCACTATTTTACTTACTGACAAATCCACAAATTGGCGAACAACATCATCTGCAACTTGTCACTTTTATCTATGCCCCCTACAGTCTTGGCATTAGGGTGTTTTATTTACCCAAGGCCCACACACTCTTCAACTTGACATTCTAAAAATCAGATTTTTTGCTTATTAAATCTCTAATTTAGTTACTGTTGTTACTTTTAAAAGGGAAAATGATTGAGTTCATGGTGGATTCACTTTTTTTCCTTCAGCTTACACAATAAATTGTTCAGACTACAAAGTCAGGATATTAAAAACTTGTAATCATTTATAAGACTGCATTTGCAAGTGTGTGCAATAATGTGTTTGTGATATTTCTATTACTTTGTCCCTCCAAAAAATGAATGGGATTACTTTTGTTCCTTTTATAATCACTGAAATAAGAGTAACTCATAGTCAATATATATAACTGACTGGCTGAGGCTCTTCCTCATTTACTTCATATGTAGATATAAGAACTTTCTCAGAATGTATTAGAATATTAATATTTACATGAAAACTAAGAAAAAAACCAAGTA
Organism: Bubalus bubalis; assembly: GCF_019923935.1. NCBI lineage: Eukaryota > Metazoa > Chordata > Mammalia > Artiodactyla > Bovidae > Bubalus > Bubalus bubalis. Next base: position 37,195,286 of record NC_059164.1, on the reverse strand, counting down.
GATGATTTAAATATCAATTTTCAATGGAATTACTGATATGTAGGGTAGAAAATCAATAATGAAACCTAGTAGAAAATCTGTACAATCAGGAACCTATATAGGGGTTATCATTCTTAGGTCTAAATTGATCAGTGGTCATGTCCTTATCTGGAGAAGGAAATGGCAACCCACTCCAGTGTCCTTGCCTGGAGAATCCCAGGGACGGGGGAGTCTGGTGGGCTGCCGTCTATGGGGTCACATAGAGTTGGACACGACTGAAGCAACTTAGCAGCAGCAGCATGTCCTATCCATCTCTACTTTTATGTTTACATCTGTAAGACCTGCCCCCCAATCCCATATCTAAATGCATGAAGTCTATTTTAACTCTTTTGCTGTAAATTTCTATATAATGTACATTTTTGTATAATGTAAAGCTATATTAACAAACATTTCCATAAATAGCAAGATGCCAACTAAAATCATGTATACTATACCAGGGTTTAAAATTATAAAATAAAATTATTGGGATTATAATTGCACACTTTGATTGACATTTTTCTGTGTCCATTTTTCTTTGAATAAAGCAGGATCGTTTTTCTAGTCACCTTTTCACTACAATTAATAAGTATTTTCCTAAACTAAGAAAGTAATCTCTGAGTGTTCAGCGTTTTAAATACCATTACATAAATAATATATAAATACACATGCACTAATTAAAATACTTCTGAATAATTACAGTAATACAGTTTTGACAGAACTTGTTGAGGGAAATCAGGGGCTTAGTTTCCTTTCAGAAATATATGAAAATAAATATGTATTTTATATTAAATATAAAAGAACTAAACAGGGTTAATTTCCTTACAGTATCTTCCTTCCTTTCTTCTTTTTCTTTTCTATCCTTTTCTACCTCCCTCCCTTTCTTCCTCTCTTTTTTTTTCTAACTGGTGAGAGAGAGACACAGAGAGAGAGAGAGAGAGAGAGAGAGAATGACCTCACTAAAACTGTTTTTGACTTAAGTAAGTTACCTGATTTGGGTTCAATCAGAAACATTAGTATACCTGATCACCTTCCAGTGTGATCAAGTATCCTGTAAAAAGTGTATAAAAGACAACTTTAAGGACACAGCTGGTTTGTCACTGGTAACCAATAATAAACTGAAGTTAAGAGTAATCATACATATTTATGTTGACTTTAGCTAATTCAGCTCTAGAAAAAATGGAAGTCTCAATAAGACTTACCTGCAGATTCATGGCATTTCTATTTGTGATTAATCGTTCTAGTGTACTACACTTTAGGTTGATATTTATATGTTTAACATAGAAAATAAGCAACAGTTTAAATATTTATCCTTTATATGGATACCAAATTTAGGTTTTTAATCAGTTCTTGTCCCTCTGCTTTTATAGAGTTTATTTTATTATTTATTACAAGAGGTGTTTATTTGCTTTGTATGTGTGAATAATTACATCAATGAAAAAAATTCCTTTTTAGTGTAACTTAGTCACTAGTCAGCCCTTCAGGAAATGTGTGACTGAATTTCAAAATAAGATTTATTTTGAAGATTTTTAATACACTTCAATACAGTCGTTTTATGTATGTTAAAATTACACACATTTGGAAGACAGGTTATTTAAAGCATACGATAGCTGAATAAAGGGAGGAGCCCGGTGGGCTGCAGTCTATGGGGTCGTGGGGAGCCGGACATGACAGTGACTTAGCACAGCTGAATAAAACTTTATCAAGCATTTTACAAGATAAATAAAAAATCAATCCCAATTTTAAACATAAGCATCATTGTGAATATAATATTCAAAGACAGAATAACCTCACAGGCTAGGGAGCCTGAAATGTACAGGAATAGGACTTATACCACTGGATAACAGAGAATGAAAACAGGTGATGGGTGTTAAACCCTCATATCAATACAATGCAGCAGAACATGGTGCAGTACTGGAAGTTCTTTGTGCAAGGAAGAATCAATGTGTTGATTCTGCAAGATGTAAACTTTTCTAAGCTGAGCTGTGTTTCCCAGGATTCTCTTCCCTTAAGTACATTATAATATAAAGTCAAATATAACTCCTCATTCAGTCAAGTGATGTAATTAAGGTAAGATGATAAAATGAGGATTAGGAAGGTAGCAACCTAAATGGAGTAGAATTTACTGTGGCCTATGACAGGCCAGATAGATATGGAAAACAGGAAAATGGACCAAATCTTTAAGGACAGTACAAACACAATTCACACCTGGATGATAATTATCTGTTACAGTGTAGGCTGAAATTAGTAGGCATAAATAAAAAACATCAAAATCAAACAAACATTTAAGAAAGACTTAGTTCCTCAATATGGCAGTGACCAGAAGGATCTGTTTTAAAGCAAGTCATTTAAGTTGTTCTTTGTCCCATAGCCACTCGTAGACTTTAAGATTGAGGTCTAATATGTTGAACCTGAGATCTATTTATATTAAAAAAACAAATACACATAAATATATACATATACATCTCTTTCTTTTTTTATAGGAATGCCTACCTGTCCATGGGAAATTTTTGAATGGTTTGAAACAATCATTGATTTTTAAATATTCTTATTTTATTATTTTATTTTTTATTGAAGGATAATTACTTTATAGAATTTTTTTGTTTTCTGTCAAACCTCATCATGAATCAGCCATAGGTATACATATATACCCTCCCTTTTGAACCTCCCTCCCATTCCCCTCCCCATCCCATCCCTCTAGGTTGATACAGAGCCCATGTGTGAGTTCCTGAGCCATAGAGCAAATTCCTGTTAGCTATCTATTTTACATATGGTATGTAAGTTTCCATGTTACTCTTTCCATACATCTCACTCTCTCCTCCCCTCTCCCCATGTCCATAAGTCTATTCCCTATGTCTATTTCTCCATTGCTGACCTGTAAATAAGTTCTTCAGTACCTTTCTTCTAGATTTTGTATATAAGTGTTAGAATACAGTATTTATCTTTCTCTTTGTGACTCACTTCACTCTGTATAATAGGTTCTTGGTTCATCCACCTCATTGGAACTGACTCAAATGCATTCCCTTTTATGGCCAATTAATATTCTATTGTGTATATATACCAGAACTTCTTTATCCATTCATCTGTCGATGGACATCTAGGTTGCTTCCATGTTCTAGCTATTATAAATAGGGTTGCAATGAACAATGGGATACATGTGTCCCTTTCAATTTTGGTTTCCTCAGGGTACATGCCTAGGAGTGGAATTGCTGGGTCATATGGTGGTTTTATTCCTAGTTTTTTAAGGAATCTCCATACCATCTTCCATAGTGGCTGTATCAATTTACATTCCCACCAATAGTGCAAGAGCATTCCCCTTTCTCCATACCCTCTCCAGCATTTATTGTTTGTAGACTTTTTGATGATAGCCATTCCGACCAGTGTGAGGTAATATCTCATTGTAGTTTAATTTGCATTTCTCTCAAAATGAGTTCCAGAAAAACATCTACTTCTACTTTATTGACTATGCCAAAGCCTTTGACTGTGTGGATCACAATAAACTGTGGAAAATTCTGAAAGAGATGGGAATACCAGACCACCTGACCTGCCTCTTGAGAAACCTGTATGCAGGTCAGGAAGCAACAGTTAGAACTGGACATGGAACAACAGACTGGTTCCAAATAGGAAAAGGAGTATGTCAAGGCTGTATATTGTCACCCTGCTTATTTAACTTATATGCAGAGTACATGATGAGAAATGCTGGGCTGGAGGAAGCACAAGCTGGAATCAAGATTGCTGGAAGAAATATCAATAACCTCAGATATGCAGATGGCACCACGCTTATGGCAGAAAGTGAAGAGGAACTGAAAAGCCTCTTGATGAAAGTGAAAGAGGAGAGTGAAAAAGTTGGCTTAAAACTCAGCATTCAGAAAACAAAGATCATGGCATCTGGTCCCATCACTTCATGGGAAATAGATGTGGAAACAGCGTTCGACTTAATGTTTTTGGGGTCCAAAATCACTGCAGATGGTGATTGCAGCCATGAAATTAACAGACACTTACTCCTGGGAAGGAAAGTTATGACCAACCTAGATAGCATATTGAAAAGCAGAGACATTACTTTGCCAACAAAGGTCAGTTTAGTGAAGGCTATGGTTTTTCCAGTGGTCATGTATGGATGTGAGAGTTGGACTGTGAAGAAAGCTGAGCACTGAATAATTGATGCTTTTGAACTGTGGTGTTGGAGAAGACTCTTGAAAGTCCCTTGGACTGCAAGGAGATCCAATCAGTCCATTATAAAGGAGATCAGCCCTGGGTGTTCTTTGGAAGGAATGATGCTAAAGCTGAAACTCCAGTACTTTGGCCACCTCATGTGAAGAGTTGACTCATTGGAAAAGACTCTGATGCTGGGAGGGATTGGGGGCAGGAGGAAAAGGGAACGACAGAGGATGGCTGGATGGCTGGATGGCATCACGGACTCGATGGACGTGAGTTTGAGTGAGCTCCGGGAGTTGGTGATGGACAGGGAGGCCTGGCGTGCTCCGATTCATGGGGTCGCAAAGAATCAGACACGACTGAGCGACTGAACTGAACTGAATAATGAGCAATGTTGAGTATCTTTTCATGTTTTTGTTGGCCATCTGTATGTCTTCTTTGGAGAAATGTCTGTTTAGGTCTTTTTCCCACTTTTTCCTTGGGTTGTTTGTTTTTCTGGCACTGAATTGTATGAGCTGCTTGTATATTTTGGAAATTAATCCTTTGTCAGTTGTTTCATTTGCTATTATTTTCTCCCACTCTGAGAGTTGTCTTTTCACTTTGCTTACAGTTTCCTTTGTTGTGCAAAAGCTTTTAAGCATAATCAGGTCCAACTTGTTTACTTTTGTTTTTATTTCCATTACTCTAGGAGGTGGGTCATAGAGGATCTTGCTTGGATTTATGTCATCAAGTGTTCTGTCTGTGTTTTCCTCTAACAGTTTTATAGCTTCTGGTCTTACATTTAGGTCTTTAATCCATTTTGAGTTTATTATTGTGTATGGTGTTAGGTAGTATTCTAACTTCATTCTTTCACATGCAGCTCTCCAGTTTTTCCAGCACCATTTATTGAAGAGGCTATCTTTGCCCCATTGCATATTCTTGGCTCCTTTGTCAAAAATAAGGTACCCATAGGTGTATGGATTTATTTATGCACTTTGGATCTTGTTCCATTGGTCTATATTTCTGTTTTTGTGCCAGTACCATACTGTCTTGATGACTGTAGCTTTGTAGTATAATGTGAAGTCAGGAAGGTTGATTCCTCAGATCCATTCTTCTTTCTCAAGAATGCTTTGGCTATTTGGGGTCTTTTGTGTTTCCATATGAATTGTGAAATTTTTTATTCCAGTTCTGTGAAATACACCATTGGTAATTTATAGGGATTGCATTGAATCTGTAGATTGCATTTGGTAGTATAGTCATTTTCACAATATTGATTCTTCCTATCAGGAACATGGAATATCCTTCCATCTGTTTATGTCATCTTTGATTTCTTTCATTAGTGTCTTATAATTTTCTGTGTACAGTTCTTTTGTCTCCTTAAGTAAGTTTATTCCTGGATATTTAATTCTTTCTGTTGCAATGGTGAATGGGATTAATTCCTTAATTGCTCTTTCTGATTTTCATTGTTAGTATATAGAAATGCAAGTGATTTCTGTGTATTCATTTTGTATCCTGCAACTTTGCTAAATTCACTGATTAGCTCTAGTGATTTTTGGATACTATCTTTAGCTCTCTCTATGTACTGTATCATGTCATCTGCAAATAGTGAAGGCTTTACTTCTTTTCTGATCTGGATTCCTTTTATTTCTTTTTCTTCTATGATTGCTGTAGCTAGGATTTCCAAAACTATGTTGAATAACTGTGGTGAAAGTGGACACCTTTGTCTTGTTCCTGCTCTTAGCAGGAATGCTTTTAGTTTTTCACCATTGAGAATAAGGTTTGCTGTAGGTTTATCATATATGGGCTTTACTATGTTGAGGAAGGTTTCTCTATACTCATTTTTTTTAAGAGTTTTAATCATAAATGGGTACTGAATTTTGTCAAAGGCTTTTTATACATCTATTGAGATTATCATATGATTTTTATCTTTCAACTTTTCAACATGGTATATCACATTCATTGATTTGTATATATTGAAGAATACTTGCATCCCTGGAATAAACCCAACTTGATCATGGTGTATGAGCTTTTTGAGGTGTTGCTGAATTCTGTTTGCTAAAATTTTGTTGAGGATTTTTGCATCTATGTTCATTAGTGATACTGGCCTGTCGTTTTCTTTTTTTGTTGTTGTCTTTGTCTGGTTTTGGTATCAGGGTGATGTTGGCTTCATGGAATGAGTTTGGAAGTGCTCCTTCCTCTGAAATTTTTTGAAAGAGTTTTAGAAGGATAGGCATTAGCTCTCCTCTAAGTGTTTGATAGGAGAAGGCAATGGCAACCCACTCCAGTACTCTTGCCTGGAAAATCCCATGGGTGGACGAGCCTGGTAGGCTGCAGTCCATGGGGTCGCTAAGAGTCAGACACGACTGAGCGACTTCACTTTCACTTTTTCACTTTCATGCATTGGAGAAGGAAATGGCAAGCCATTCCAGTGTCTTTGCCTGGAGAATCCCAGGGATGGGGTAGCCTGGTGGGCTGCCATCTCTGGGGTCGCACACAGTCGGACACGACTGAAGCGACTTAGCAGTAGCAGTAGCAAGTGTTTGATAGAATTCTCCTGTGATGCCATCTGGTACTGGGCTTTTGCTCTTTGGGAGATTTCTGATCACAGCTTCAATTTCAGTTTTTGTAATTGGGTTGTTCATAATTTCTATTTCTTCTCTGTTCAGTCTTGGTAGATTGAACTTTTCTAAGAATCTGTCCATTTCTGCTAGATTATCCATTTTATTGCCATATAGTTGTTCATCATAGCTTCTTATAATCCTTTGTATTTCTGAATTGTCTGTTGTAACCTCCCCTTTTTCATTTCTAATTTTGTTGATTTGATTCTTCTTTTTTTTTTTTTTTCTTCTTAATGAGTCTGGCTAAAGGGTTGTCAATCTTGTTTATTGTCTCAAAGAACCAGCTTTTAGTTTTAGCAATTTTTACTATTGTTTCTTTCATTTCTGCTTGGATCTTTATGATTTCTTTCCTTCTCCTAATTTTCTTTTTTTTTTTTTTTTCCTGGTTCTTCTTTTTGCAGTTGTTTTAGCTGTAAAGTTAGGTTGTCTATTTGATGTTTTTCTTGTTTCTTGAGGTAGGATTGTATTGCTATAAACTTCCCTCTTAGAACTGCTTTTTCTGCATTGCATAGGTTTTGAGTTGTTGTATTTTCATTGTCATTTGTTTATAGAAATTTTTTGATTTCCTTTTTGATTTCTTCAGTAACCTGTTGGTTATTTAGAAATGTGTTGTTTAATCTCCGTGTGTGTTTCTTACAGTTTTCTTCTTGTAATTGATATCTAATCTCATAGTGTTGTGGTTGGAGAAGATATGATTTGATTTGATTTCAATTTTCTTAAATTTACTGAGGTTTGATTTGTGACCCAAGATGTGGTCTAACCTGGAGAATGTTCCATGTGCACTTGAAAAAAAGGTGTATTCTTCTGCATTTGGATGGAATGTCCTGAAGATATCAATGAGATCCATCTCATCTAATGTATCATTTAAGACTTGTATTTCCTTATTAATTTTCTACTTTGATGATCTGTCCATTGGTGTGAGTGGGGTGTTAAAATCTCCTACTATTATTGTGTTACTATCAATTTCTCCTTTTATGTCTGTCAGTCTTATGTACTGAGGTACTCCTATGTTGGGTGCATAGACATTTATAATTGTTATGTCTTCCTCTTGGATTAATCTCTTGATCATTATGTAATGTCCTTCCTTCCTTTATTTTAAGGTCTGTTTTATCTGATATGAGGACTGCTACTCCAGCTTTCTTTTGCTTCCCATCTGCATGTAATACATTTTTCCATCCTCTGACTTTCAGTATATATGTGTCTTTAGGCCTGAAGTGGGTTTCTTGTAGACAGCATATATATGGGTCTTGTTTTTGTATGCATTCACCCACTCTGTGTCTTTGGGTTGGAGCATTTAGTCCATTTACATTTAAAGTAATTACTGATATATATTCCTATTGCCATTTTCTCAGTTGTTTGGCATTGATTTTGTAGATATTTTTTCTTTTCTTGTATTTCTTGACTATTTAAGTCCCTTTAACATTTGTTGTAAAGCTAGTTTGGTGGTACTGAATTCTCTTAACTTTTGCTTGTCTGAAAAGCTTTTGATTTCTCCATCAGTTTTTAAAGAGATCCTTTCCAAGTACAGAAATCTTGGTTGTAGGTTTTTCCTTTTCAGTACTTTAAATATATCCCGTCATTCCTTTCTGGCCTGCAGCATTTCTGCTGAAAGATCAGCTGTTAAGTGTATGGGGTTTCTGTTGTATGTTACTTGTTGCTCCTCCCTTGCTGCTTTTAATATTCTTTCTTTGTGCTCAGTCTTTGTTAGTTTGATAAGCATGTGTCTTAGCATGTGTCTCCTTGAGTTTAACCTGTATGGGACTCTCTGTTCCATTTGGACTTGATTATTTCCTTTTCCATGTTGGGGAAATTTTCAATTATAATCTCTTCAAAAATTTTCTCATACCCTTTCTTTTTTTTCCTTCCGGGACCCCTATAATTCAAATGTTGGTGCGTCTGATCTTGTCCAGAGGTCTCTGAGACTATCCTCAGTTCTTTTCATTCTTTTTACTTTATTCTGCTCTTCAGAAGTTATTTCCACCATTTTATCTTCCAGCTCACTGATTCGTTTTCTGCTTCAGACATTCTGCTATTGATTCCTTCTAGAGTATTTTTAATTTCAGAAATTGTGTTTTTTATGTTTATTCTTTAATTCTTCTAGGTCTTTGTTAATTCATTATTGCATTTTCTCCATTTTGTTTTCAAGGTTTTTGATCATCTTTACTATCATTGTGAATTCTTTTTCAGGTAGTTTGCTTATTTCCTCTTTATTTACTTGGACTTCTGTGTTTTCAGTGTGTCCCTTCATTTGTTTTAGTATTTCTCTGCCTTTCATTGTTTTTTTAACTTATTGTGTTTGAGATCTCGTTTTCCCAGGCTTCGAGGTTGACTACTTTCTTCCTTTTGGTTTTTTGCCCTCTTGAGGTTGGTCCAGTGGTTTGCCTAGGGTGAGATTTGTGCTGAGCTTAGGTTTGTTTGTTTGTTTTTGTATTTCGTTTATTTGTTTGTTTTTGGTGTGTGTATTTGTTTTTCTTCTGATGGTCAAGGCTGAGTGAGGTCATAATCCTGTCTGCTGATGATTTGGTATGTATTTTTGTTTTGTTTGTTGTTTAGATGAGGTGTCCTGCACAAGGTGCTACTGGTGGTTGGGTGATGCTGGGTCTTATATTTAAGTGGTTTCCTTTGTGTGAGTTCTCACTATTTAATATTCCCTAGGGTTAGTTCTCTGGTAGTCTAGGGTTTTGGAGTCAGTGCTCCCATTCCAAAGGCTCAGGGCTTGATCTGTGGTCAGGAACGAAGATTCCACAAGTGGTTTGTTATGGCATTAAGTGAGATTAAAACAAATATCCCCAAACAAGAAACCAACGATGAACCCCAGATAAATGGCAGTTACAAAATCAGGCAAATAATAATTACAATAATGGAATATGCACATACACATATACACCCATGAGCAGAGTCAAAACAGTCCAACAAAAATAAAGTACAGTACATTGACCTGGCAAACAAAGGAAATAAAAAATTATATTTACCAGTTAAGAACAAAACTAACTAAAGCACAAACTGGAAAACAAAACAACAGCAAGATGCCAAGTGGGGAATAAAGCAATGAAAATAAAATGAACAAATATGTTGAAAGGAAAGGAAAGAAAGAAAGAATAGATATGCAAAGTTAAAATAGAGATAAAGAAGATTTATATACATTAAAGATTAACTGCAAGGGGAAAATAACAATAGGAAATGCAAACAAAGGAATAAATGTAGAAAATATATAATAGTTTTTAACAATTAAAATTATAAAAAAAGAAGAATAAAAAAAGGAAGAAGAAAACAAACAAACAAAAAAAGGAAAACGCCACAGAACTGCAAAAGCCTCAGGTAGAGGCAGAGGTTTATAACAATAAAAAGTGTGACTGAATAAACACATATACATATACACTCATAAGGAAAATCAAAACAGTCCAACAAAAATAAAGTACAATAGATTAACCCTGTGAACAAAGGAAACCAAGAATTATATCTACCAGAACAAAACTAACTAAAGCACAAATAGGAAAACAAAATTAAAGCAAGGTGCCAATTGGGGAATAAAGCAATGAAAACAAAACTAAGAAATGTGTTAAGAGGAAAGAAAAGAAAGAAAGAATAGATATGCCAAGCTTATGGAGATAGATAAAGAAGATTTATATACATTAAAGATGAACTGCAAGGGGAAAAGAAAAGTAGGAAAAGCAAACAAAGGAATAAATGTAGAAGAAATGGTAAGTTTAAAAAATTAAAAATTTAAATTAAAAAAGAAAAACTCCACAGACCTGCAAAAGCCCAATGCAGAGGCAGAGGCTTATAACAACTATAGAAAATGTGATTGAAAAAAAAAATAGCTCAAAAGCTAAATTAGATATCATAGTGTCAATAAAATTGACAACTACAACAGGCCAGGGTGGGGGGCAGGGTGGGGGGCGGGTGGAGGGGAAAAAAAAGAAAAAAATCCAAAACAAGTCAAAACACAATAATAAATGTTTTACTTCGGTTACTGCTGTCAGAGTCCTTTCCCTCGCTGGGAGTCACAGTCCACCTCACCTCCCTAGGGTGCCCTCCAATACTGTGCTGATCTCTGGACCTGCTGTGGGAGCAGCTCAGATTATAATCTGGTCCTACTCCTGTCTGTTCTAGCCTCCAATGTCCACAACGATCAGAACTAGTGCATTTTCTTTTGTGGGAGCTCTCAAATGACCTTTTATATATTCCATAGACACAGTGTCTGCCTTGTCGATTATGTAGATTTAATCTGTAGCTTTTACAGCTGGTGGGAAGGTTTTCAGTCTTCCTCCTTAGGCACACTGCCCCTGGGTTTCAATTGTGAATTTATTTCCACCTCTACATGTGGGTCTTCCACTGGGGTTTGCTCCTGAGGCTGTTCCAGAGGATTTGGGTTTGCCCTGTGAGGGTCAGGTGTGGAGGTGGTACAGTTGTTTGGGTTGCAGGGGTTCTGGCAGCATCAGGTATTCAGGGGAGTTGGTGGCTAGAGCAGCAGGAAATATAGTGCTGTAGACGGGTATTCAGTTCAGTTCAGTTCAGTCGCTCAGTTGTGTCTGACGCTTTGCAACTCCATGGATTGCAGTACACCAGGATTTCCTGTCCCTCACCAACTCCTGAAGTTTACTCAAACTCATGCCCATTGAGTTGGTGATGCCATCCAACCATCTCATCCTGTCACCCCCTTTTCCTTCTGCCTTCAATCTTTCCCAGCATCAGGGCCTTTTCAAATGAGTCAGTTCTTCGCATCAGGTGGTCAAAGTTTTGGAGTTTCAGCTTCAGCATCAGTCCTTCCAATGAATATTCAGGACTAATTTCCTTTAGGATGGACTGGTTGAATGTCCTTGCTGTCCAAGGAACTCTCAAAAGTCTTCTCAAACACCACAGTTCAAAAGCATCAATTCTTTGGTGCTCAGCCTTCTTTATAGTATAACTCTCACACCCATACATGACTACTAGAAAAGCCATAGCTTTGACCAGACAGACTTTCATTGGCAAAGTAATGTCTCTGCTTTTTAATATGCTGTCTAGGTTGGTCATAACTGTTCTTCTGAGGAGCAAGCGTCTTTTAATTTCATGGCTACAGTCACCATCTGCAGTGATTTTGGAGCCCAAGAAAATAAAATCTATCACTTTTTCCATTGTTTTCCCATCTATTTGCCATGAGGTGATGGGACCAGATGCCATGATCTTAGTTTGCTGAATGTTGAGTTTTAAGCCAACTTTTCCACTCACCTCTTTCACTTTCATCAAAAAGCTCTTTAATTCTTTCTCACTTTCTGCCACAAAGGTGGTGTCATCTGTATATCTGAGGTTATTGATATTTCTCCCAGCAATCTTGATTCCAGTTTGTGCTTCATCCAGTCCAGCATTTCTCATGATGACTCTGCATATAAGTTAAATAATCAGGGTGACAATATACAGCCTTGAAGTACTCCTTTCCTGATTTGGAACCAGTCTGTTGCTCCATGTCCTGTTCTAACTTTGCTTCCTGACCTGCAAGCAGATTTCTCAGGAGGCAGGTCAGGTGGTGTAGAAAGGTATGGCAACCAGTGCTGCACTCAATATGCCAGAAAATTTGGAACTCAGCAGTGGCCACAGGACTGGAAAAGGTCAGTTTTCATTCCAATCCCAAAGAAAGGCAATGCCAAAGAATGCTCAAACTACCGCACAATTGCACTCATCTCACACGCTAGTAAAGTAATGCTCAAAATTCTTCAAGCCAGGCTTCAGCAATATGTGAACCGTGTACTTCCTGATGTTCAAGCTGGTTTTAGAAAAGGCAGAGGAACCAGAGATCAAATTGCCAACATCCGCTGGATCATCGAAAAAGCAAGAGAGTTCCAGAAAAACATCTATTTCTGCTTTCTTGACTATGCTAAAGCCTTTGACTGTGTGGATCACAATAAACTGTGGAAAATTCTGAAAGAGATGGGAATACCAGACCACCTGATTTGCCTCTTGAGAAATCTGTATGCAGGTCAGGAAGCAACAGTTAGAACTGGACATGGAACAACAGACTGGTTCCAAATAGGAAAAGGAGTATGTCAAGGCCGTATATTGTCACCCTGTTTATTTAACTTATATGCAGAGTACATCATGAGAAACGCTGGACTGGAAGAAACACAAGCTGGAATCAAGATTGCCAGGAGAAATATCAATAACCTCAGATATGCAGATGACACCACCCTTATGGCAGAAAGTGAAGAGGAACTCAAAAGCCTCTTGATGAAAGTGAAAGTGGAGAGTGAAAAAGCTGGCTTAAAGCTCAACATTCAGAAAACGAAGATCATGGCATCCAGTCCCACCACTTCATGGGAAATAGATGGGGAAACAGTGGAGACAGTGTCAGACTTTATTTTTCTGGGCTCCAAAATCATTGCAGATGGTGACTGCAGCCATGAAATTAAAAGATGCTTACTCCTTGGAAGGAAAGTTATGACCAACCTAGATAGCATGTTCAAAAGCAGAGACATTACTTTGCCAACAAAGGTTTGTCTAGTCAAGGCTATGGTTTTTCCTGTGGTCATGTATGGATGTGAGAGTTGGACTGTGAAGAAGGCTGAGCGCCGAAGAATTGATGCTTTTGAACTGTGGTGTTGGAGAAGACTCTTGAAAGTCCCTTGGACTGCAAGGAGATCCAACCAGTCCATTCTGAAGGAGATCAGCCCTGGGATTTCTTTGGAAGGAATGATGCTAAAGCTGAAACTCCAGTACTTTGGCCACCTCATGTGAAGAGTTGACTCATTGGAAAAGACTCTGATGCTGGGAGGGATTGGGGGCAGGAGCAGAAGGGAACGACAGAGGATGAGATGGCTGGATGGCATCACTGATTCGATGGATGTGAGTCTGAGTGAACTCAGGGAGTTGGTGATGGACAAGGAGGCCTGGCGTGCTGCGATTCATGGGGTCGCAAAGAGTCGGACACGACTGAGCAACTGATCTGATCTGATTAGCCCATACACTCCTTTATTCTTGCCTGGAAAACTCCCAGCCCTGACAGAGAAGCCTGGCAGGCCACAGTCTACAGGGTTGCAAAGAGTCAGACACTACCAAAGTGATCCTGTGTGCATAGCCACAAGACTTTTTTTGCCTGTGGCAGTTTTTTTTTTTTTTTTTTTTTTGCCCCAGTGAGTTAAGAGTGAAGGTGGCACAGCTGCTTGGCTTGCAGGTACCCTGTTAGCACTAAGTGTTAGCCTCCGCCACAGGACTTATGGACCTATCAGAGTCTTTTCTCGAGCCTTTTGCAGCTGGGGATCAGAAGGCCTCTTTGGCCTATCTTTCTCCATAGCTCTGCCCATTCAGGCACTTAAAGGGTTCCCTTGCCTGGGGCCCTTCTCTGTTGTTCGGTGCATCAGGCACATAGAGGGGACCCCCTGGCTGGGGTCCTACTCTGTAGTTCAGTGCATCAGATGTTTGATGGGCCAGCGTCCCTATTGCTCAGCTGCTGATGCTGGCATGTGGGGAAAGAGAGGCTATGGTGATGGCTCCACCCCCTAGGCGTGACTCAGCAGTATCACCTTGCTTCCATGGCTGCCGGACTTTCCTCCACAGGCATTTACCACCACAATCTCCTCCCTAACATTCCCTCGATCCATCTCTCTGCAGTCAACAGCAGTCCTCGCCCTGGGATTGCTCCACAATCCCTAAACTCCCGCTCCCAGCTGCTGCACCTTCCAGGAGACTTGCATCCCTGTCCGGGGTATGTATGGCTGCAGCAAGGACTGTCTGATTCTCATTCCATTTAGGCTGCCACAGATTAGCTGTTTCACTCTCAGCCTTAAACGTTTCTCCTCTGACTCAGACAATTGCCCTGATGTGGGGACTGGACCCCTGCTTCAGTTCCCCCTCTGTCCAAGGGCAGGTCCAGTCCTACTAACACTCCTGTTTTCCCCCCTGGTTCCTTTGTCCTACCGAGTTTTGTGTGGTTCTATATATTCTTTTCCATTGGTCAGGTACTCCTGTTCGCTCTCAGCTGGTGTTGTGCATACACTTTTGTGTCTGAAGGTGTATTCCTGATGTATCCGTGGAGAGAGATGTACTCCACGTCCACCTACTCCTCTGCCATCTTGTTCTCCTTCTGATTTTATTAAATATTTTTAAGGATGTATTTTATTTAACTATCACTCTACTAGAAAAATATTTTAAATACAGCAATGCAAATATAAATCAGAATGTCAAAGGAAGGAAGCAGAGAGTGGTTTAGTTTCTCTAATTCCTTATGTAAAATATTACTCATCTGTTTCACTATCTGGTACTCAACAATATGCCAATAACGTGTATTATACCTTCAAGACATTCATAGTTCAGTCTTTTGCTCAGCGTTATCTTGCTGCCAGCAAACAGGCAGAGGTAGCCCATCGATATCTGAAGCCTCATTATAGTTACTCATGGGACCTAGGGAAGGAAAGACGTTTCAGGTATGTTTAACTTTCGCATGTGCTTGTCTCTGATGCTAGGGCTAGTAAGGATGATATGTGGTGATGAGGGATTGAGATCGGGATACTAGATAGTATGGAAAGTCACACTGGCAAAGATATCAATATTACTAAATATTAGGCATCAAAAACATTACCATTATCCTGTTCATTCATGGAATGAAACCACCAGTATTCCTAGAACTACACTAGAATTTAATGGATACATAATAACAGAAAGTGAATCAGTTCAGTTCAGTCGCTCAGTCATGTCCGACTCTTTTCGACCCCATGAATCGCAGCATGCCAGGCCTTCCTGTCCATCACCAACTCCCAGAGTTCACTCAGACTCATGTCCATCGAGTCAGTGATGCCATCCAGCCATCTCATCCTCTGTCGTCCCCTTCTCCTCCTGTCCCCAATCCCTCCCAGCATCAGAGTCTTTTCCAATGAGTCAACTCTTTGCATGAGGTGGCAATACCAGCTTTTAAATAAAGATTATAAATACAATTGTTCTTTTTTTTATACTGCTAAAGAACAGAGGAATTTACTAATGGACCCTACAAGAGTCCAGGTTGCAACCTCACAACCAGCATTGACTAGAAAGACCACCGACCTACCTGGGGACCTACCCCAGTCTGTATACCTTAGCCACGTTTAAAAGCCCATGACACTTCAGTCAATCCCTGTTGCCTAGAATTTCATTTTCATCTCATCAAGTCTGCTCAGTGTTTCTCAGACAGTAAGAATGTGACACCAGAGGTGAGCCGAGGTGAAGGGAGGAACAGAGAAAGAAAAAGGGAAAAGGTTTGGCCAGACATACATGCGATGTTTAGTTTTCACACCTGCTCATATTGCTGCCAGAATCAATGTTGCAGTGGTGATGCCAGGATCACAAGTTGTTCTAAGGCCTTTTGAACACAGCAGAGGCAGAACTGCTATACGGGGAAGTTAGCTGTAAGCCTCACTGCCTAAAATGCTCAGCTGAATCAAATGAATACTTCTGAGTCAAAAGTGGCATGATTGAATATGTCATCTTGCAAAGAACCTAATAAATCTACCCTGAGAAAAAATACTGCTTTCTGTGTTTTTAAGTGTGCATAGTGCACTTTGGGTAAAAAACAGAACTATAATACAGAATTCCCATTTTTTAACAGATTTCCATTTAGCATTTAACTTCCTCCCTAGGCTACTTGTATTTATTTGAAGAGGACAAGTTGCCCTGAAGGAATTACAGTGCCATGCAGAGGTTACAAGCCTGCACAGTTGACTAGGGTGGCGACAGAAGAAACCGAATGAGAGAATTGATGTAGTTAAGAAAAACTAATCTACAAGTATAAATGTTTTAAAAATGGAGGGAAACAGGTTCTGGGAGAACATGAATACACATATTTCATTTAATTCTTGTAACTCTTGAGAACTATTAGTTGATCAGTCATGTCTGACTCTTTGCAACCCCATTGTCTGTCCATGGGATTCTCAAGGCAAGAATATTAGGGTGGGTTGCCATTCCCTTCTCCAGGGGATCTTCCCCACACAGGTCTCCTGCATTGTAGGCAAATTCTTTACCATCTGAGCTATCTATAATTATGTTCATTATACAGATGAAAAAAATAAAACATAGAAACTAAGAAGTAACATGGTGCTCGATATCTAAAGTTACAAGTGGCAGATATCAGATCTAAATCTCAGCTGTAGACTTAGATCTTAAAGAATATAAAGAATACTTAAACAAAAGTTATAGGGCTTCCCTGGTGGCTCAGATGGTAGAAAATCTCCCTGCAATGTGGGAGACCTGGGTTCAATCCCTGGGTAGGGAAGATCCCTTGGAGAAGGAAATAGCAACCAGTATTGCTATTTGTGTCACTGCCAAATGGCACTCAGTATTCTTGCCTGAGAAATCCCATTGACAGAAGAGCCTGGTGGGCTGTCATCCAAGGGGTCACAAGAGTCAGATACAACTTAGCGACTAAACCACCAACAAACCAGAGTTAGAGGTGCTATTTCCTAGGGATGATATGGAAAAGAAGAAAACGGAGGGCAGATTCTTGGAGAAGAGCTCCATTGAGACTGGAAGAAAAACCAGCAAAGCATAGTAAAAAGCATCATTTATGAAAGTTGCAGTTTTATTAAACTCAAGGGAAGAAAGGTAAGAACTTCAAGGAAATGATAGGTAACACTGGCAAATATTACACTGAGGTTAAATAATAGATTGCAAAAAGATTGACAGACATGTTTTTCAGCTCTTTCTTTTTTAATAATTGAACCAAGTACTCTCTATATATCCTTCTTGTTTGCTTTGTTCCTCTCATTTTTACAATAATTGTTTTGATTTTCCTAAAGTGGTCTGCATAACTGACAGTGAACAACTGCTTTACCAGTGATTAAATATACACTTCTACTGAAAACAAAAGTTATGATATACACTATGTCAATAAATGCAAATTTTGCTCTCCTGCATTTCCATAAGTTGTCTTATACCCATATTATATGTGTCCTAAAATAGACCCTTTACTCTGAAGATCAAGCTAAAAAAGTATTTCAAACATCAGATATTAAAGCATCATTGATTTTAAAAAGAAAAGCAAAACATAAATTTGACATTTAGCTTAAAGTGTATATTATATATTATAAAAGTAGACTGGCTATTTAGCATTGAGATGCATATTTATAGAATTAATATTAACCAATATATAGCTTCTCATAAATTAAGGCATGCAACATTTTGATTGTATTTTACCACTACTAATTTCTGATACAATCCATGCACTTAAAACAGAATTTCAAAATATTTAATTGACTGAACTGTTACAAGTTCAGGATCCACAACTGACTTCTAGCCTCCACACTGCCATTTATAGTGATACAAAGGAGATCTAAATAAAAATTTTAACAAGATAATAAAATTTAAAATGTACTTTTATAATATATGAGATTTTTAAAAGCTAATCTTTCTATATTTTCATTTTCTTTCTGCAAAACAGTCATACTCATACCTATGCTATTTACCAATAATTTCCTGATTTACTCTTGAAAATAGCGAGGTAAAAGTTACTTGGTAATCTGTAAGCTGTCTATAAACTTGTAATTGTCCTAAAATTACTTTTGTGGTTGTTTAAAAAATATGCTCTTAATGGAATTATATATATTCTTTATTCACATCAATCTCAGAGAATCTCTTGACTTTAATAAGAAAATATTATTTGTTAATCATAATGTAATGTTATACTCATTTTATACTGTGAAGTTTTAAGGAAATCCTAAAACTACTCTTTGATTTTTTTGGCTTAACACACACACACATACACATCTAAATATACACACACACACATATATATATATTATTAGGAGTTGATTTAGGTTTTAAAAATATCTTTGTATAACAATCAACAAAAGTATAGGATTTAAAAAAGATATCTCTATATATTCTCTCTGGTTTTACTGAGTTAAATATACTTCATATCAATAATATTCTACTTCATATTTAGCTTATAATGCTTACTTCACATTCTATTGATTCCCTATTTGATTTCTTAGAAATTAGGAAAAATAAATACTATATATTAATATTTTTATAAATAATATATCAATATAGCATGGCATAAATACTACAGATCTAACTGAAAGCTACATTTCAGTACACAGTGCCAAACTTTTAAATGTGTATGTTTATATTAGGATACATATATATTATTAATTATTTAAAACAATTACAGTTAGTAAAATGTATCATCACATTGCACATATGAATGAGATCTTGGGCAAAAGAGTGAAATGAAGGAAACAGTACTGCTAAAGATGCAATCAATTCTTATTTCAGAAGAATCATTTTTCCAAATGCACTTGGGTGATAAGTTCTGTTTGTTTCTGCATAAAAGTCAAGGTAATTTGATCACATCAGTTATAAAAACAACTAATGATTTTATCCTCTTAGACTGAATGTGAATGAAAAGGTGTTAGTTGTTCAGTTGTGTCTGACACTTTGTGACCCCATGGACTGTAGACCGCCAGGCTCATCTGTCCATGGAATACTCCAGGTAAGAATACTGTGGTGGGTAGCCATTCCCTTCTCCAGGGGATCTTCCTGACCCTGGGCTTGAACTCAGGTTTCCTGGATTGCAGGCAGATTCTTTACCATCTGAACTACCAGGGAAGACCCTAGACTGAATAGTAAGGCCTCTCCTATGAACTTAAACATGATTGTTTATTGTGTCTTCCCAACCTGCTACCAAAGTTCCTGCTCACTTAGTTACATTTAGCCCTATATATTTTTTCTCTTTGTGAGCAGAACATATTTTTGGACCCTTCATCCCTGAAAAAAACTGTAGAGTCTGTGCATGCCTCTTGCTACCTTTGAAGCTGTCTGGAATTCTAATTATCATAACAGGTGTTATTTTAAGTGATAAATTTAATTACATTTTAATTTGAAAAATATGCTTGAGCACACAACATGTATTAAATTGACATAATCTTAGCATGTTGTATAAAATCAAGAATGAAGCTGAAAATACTTTTTACTGATAAAGTTGCAAGAATATTACAATGATTTACTGTTACTATCTCTCCTTTCCTAAACCTGGAGCTTCTCCCTATGATAACTGACTGAAACTATATAAGTCCAGCTAATGTTGCAGGAGACCAGAAATGGATCCTCACAATGAGCATGCACTGACCCATTACATAACCATATGTCCAGAAATGTCCTCAATAAATGCTGATGGTATAGTGACAAAAGTTCAGTTTAGGAAAAACAATTATAATTGTTAATGATAACAACTGCCTGGAGGCAGAAAAGGCAAGATTATAGTGTCCAGGCAGATGGCTTTCTGATGTTCTGTTTCAGTTCTAGAGTCTATTTACGAGAAGCAGGAAGAATCATTAGATTAACATTTCTTTAAGCAACTTCAATGCTATTTAGTTTGAAAAAGTTTTAGAAAAATCTGACCTGAGGCTAACACAGGATTATACTGTGCTAAGCCCCTGCAGTGTGGTTATTTAATATGCCCAGCTGCTGGGGAGAAGTGTGTCTTAGTATTTGGCCAAACTGGGGTTCTGTGTGATGTACCAATATTATCTTGTGACTGCTAATTAGCTGAATAAAGGCATATGTTCAGCAGACAGGGCTGTCTTTTTGGACTTGCTTTCTGTAGTGTTCACTATCACAGATTCATAAAACATCTTAAGCAAATATTTGATTAAAATTCTCAAAGTATGTGCAATAAACCAACATGAACCCAAAAGTGCACATATTATCAAGAACTATAATAAAATATTATAAACAAAATACAGGAGAAATAAAACTCTCCATTTTAAGAATGGATAATAGAAGAAAGTTGATGTTTTTTACTTATTAAATATAGAATATGCCCAGTACAGTTACTTAAACAATCATTCTGCATTTTAGCCAGGTACTTAAAAACTAGAGATAATAATAACTATTGTCTATCTGTTTTCAAGTGTACTTTTTACATTTTTGTATGTCTGAATAAAGTCTATTAAGGTTAGAAAAGAGTATTCATTTTGTGTTATCTTTGAAAGAAACAGTATGTAATACTTAACCAATGTCTTCATATTTCTCACTTACTTTTTCATATTCTGACTACCAATACACCATAAATTCAGGGCAAGTCATTTTGATGAGACTACATTTTTCTTACAGTTACTTAATAAAGTCACACATTATGTTATGAGTATATTTGACAAGGAAGAAGGAGAAAAAAATATAAGAACTCTACAAGTGAGAGGATTACTGGAATCAGAAAAATAAAGGTTGTTTTTGCTTTTAAATCTGTCATCAAATCCCATAATAACTTACAAAGATTTTTGTATGCACTCTCTGCAAATGGATTCATTCATATGTGATTTGTAATAGCTTTCTTCTCAAATATGTATTTAAATATACATGAAAATAATTAGGAATATGCTCTGTCATAATTAACAAGATATGGCACTATTTTATAAGTCCAAATATAATTGTTCTAAACAAGCAACTTTTTCCCCCTTATATATTGCACAATATTTGAGTGAACAGAGAGCTTCACTGGCACACACAGGAATGATTCTTTTAACTCTACTGTATTTCAATTACTAATATAATTCCTATTCTAATTTATCTGATTTTCCATTTTACTATTAGTATTAATGGCAACCCATTCCAGTACCCTTGCCTGGAAAATCTCATGAACAGAGGAGCCTGGTAGGCTACAGTCCATGGAGTCACAGAGTCGGACACGACTGAGTGACTTCACTTTCACTTATTAGTATTAAAATGTAGATCTAAACCAGGTGTTGTTCTTTAAACAAATGTATAACACAAAATCCTGAATAAAATCCATTCAAATGAGTTAAATTATTTTAGAACCAAAATTTAAAGTACATTTAACTTAAAGTTCAATTTTCTTACATGTAAAATGGGACTGGGTTGGTGAAAAACTATGTGTTACTTTTCAAATTAAAATTTGAATAAACCTCTACTAACATATGATTTTGGCCTTTCATACAGTTCATGAGTATAAATGAACATGAACTTGGGCTCCAGGAGATGGTGAGAGACACGGAGGCCTGGCATGCTGTAGTCCATGGGGGTCACAAAGAGTCAGACATGACTGGGTGACTGATCAATAACGCATGATTTAAAGAAACTAATATGGGGCATATTCCATCAAATTATTGCAATATCATTTTTGATCACTTGAGAATTTCATTAGCTCTAGAAATTTATTCCCTTAAATAAGCCTGTGATGTTTCATAGAGGCAAATGGAAATTTGCAAGGGCAGAGCAACAGGTCAACAGTAAAAATATTCTTACTTTTATATAATATATATGAGCTATCTATATGTATACATATTATACCAAAAGAGGTATGCATACAAAAAAACCCAGAAGTGTATTCCATTTCATTTAAATTAAACATATCCTATAACTGGTGATTCATAATACATAGTAATTTGTGGCCCACTTTAAAATATCAATCAACTTTAGCAGATGAAAATTTTGAGGAAATTTGATGGGGATTTACAGATAGAATTATAAAGTGGCCAATAATCTAGGAGAGATATTACACAAAGTAAAATTTTTTTTTTTTTTTCAAATACTACTGACTTGATTTTTGGAGAAATAGTCAACTGTCTCAGTTTCTTATCACATGAGTCTTTGTGGTTAAAAGAGGTAATACATACATAGTCTTTTCCAAAACTACTGGCAATAACATGCCAGACATATTGGTGTGTGCCGAAAAAAAAGAGCAAAAACAGGGTTGACATATTGGCCTTATATTATTAAGTCTATTATTAAATGTCAAGTATTGAACAGAACTCTGCCTGGTAATACTTTATCAGGTAGTAGCAAATGAAGTACAATTTTAAATAATGCTGATGTAAGCTAGAATATGCTAGAATTTCATAGGGAAAAAATCCTAATACAAAGAAGGTTGCAGATATGTGTTTTCACATCCAGTATATTGAAATCTATTACTTTCAACCAATAATCAGAACTGTTTTATACATTTATATGTTTTTAATGTTTAAAAATGAAATTTAAAAAGAGGATATGAACCTGCCTATTCCTCCCCATGGCTTTTCTTCCCACTCAGACAGTTATTCTTCTTAGATATGAAAGGTGGGTGTTAAAAGGAGAAAAATAAAATGAGAGTAAACTCATTCACATGTTATGTGCTAATGGTAGATGACATGTAACAGTTTTTAAAAACTTGGAGATAGTACATTATCAATTACTTAAAAATTAAGTTTAGTAGATAATATACCTACGCAAAATGAATGGTTACACACACACATGCACAGTCACACACACACACTATTTATACAGTTTTCTTTTTACTAAAGACTTTACACAATATTTAGGTTATCCTGGTCTCTTATCTTACTATTCCTTTGTTTCTGAGAAGTTTGGTGGTTTCTCTTAATTATTAACAATTCTGACAGAAGACTAAAGAAATAGCACAAATGTCTGTTAATATTTTAAAGACAATAAACAAGGCTCTACTGAAAATTTAGAAGGAAGATTAAAAAAAATCAAATGAACTTGTAATTTGTTATATTTCATTCCAATATATTTTTCTATTTTTATTTCAATCATTTTTTCTGTTTTATTCCAATCTTTTCTGCTTTAATACAGTTGACCTCATACATTACTCATTTACTTTATCTGTATCTATCAATCAACTATTTAGGAGTTATATACTCACTTGCTGCATATAGTTTTTCCTACTACTTTCATTTAACCTCATAATATAAGTGCATACAAAGCTATTTATTAATATCTTTGCTTACATCATTAAATATAGCAATATAGTATTTTACTATGAAAATCAACATCATTTAACCATTTTCAATTATTACATACTGAAAATATTTCCAGGTTTCGCCAAGGAAGCTCTTAAATTGTGTTTTTAAGGTTATCACAAATCCATGTGTAATACTGAGTGGGATGAGTTAGGGTTTTCTTATTGGAGCATGTACTTCTCAAGGGGCTGAAATTCTAAATTACATATAGATCCTCCTAAATGAAAAAATAAAAAACGGGATTACTGTTAGTTTCTATCTGGTGAAGGAGTAGGTTTTTCTTCTTTGTAGAAAGGCAAAAACTTTTAGGGCAAAAAGCAAACCAATGAGGTATAGAAACTCAAAAGAAAATGCTTGGATTTCCTGATCAATTACCTCTATTCAAAGCTTCTACCATTTTCTTTAATGGCAGACAAATAATATACTGAAATCAAATTTATTTCAAAATATGTTAGAGAACTTAAAATTATTTGCATATACTCCTAGTCCTTATGATGATATCATTTATTCAAATCACAATATAGCATTCTTGATAAAAGAAGAAAAAACTAATGCTTTTTAACTGTGATCTATACATTTTACATATAAATTTAAACAAAATTTGAATATATTTAGTTTCTTAATTAAATCCATTAATGCCAACAAGGTAAAACATTTATAAAAATGATCAGATATATATTCTCTGTAGATAAAATGCTGTTATTTTTGAAATACCATTTTCTCATGGAATTTCCCCTTTTATTTCCATAGATGGTTTAATCATGTACTGAGTGCCATGGGGAAGAGGTAGGACATGTTTAAGAAAATTAGTTTCCTAGTAGTCTCTGAATTGGTGTTTTCCTAAACTTCAACTTATAAAGGAGAATATGTTTGGTGTGTGCAGATTGTATAGGGAGTACATCAGATAGGAAAACATTAAAACTTAAGAATAAAGAATTTCTTTGTGACTATGAAAAGATTTCTTAGCTTCAGGTGATAAGAAAGTTTAAAAGAAGTTTAAGAAGAATAGTGAAAGGAGATGGGGAGAGAAGGGCCCTAACTTATGCTTTCTAGGAAAATGCCTAAATAAGTAGTCATGAAGAAATCCTTCCTCAGAGAAGCTGTGGGAGTTGAGGGCAAGACCCAGAGTTGATGGATTCTTTGTGTAGGAATACAGGATCACTGAGAATCTTTCAGAACTTAATATGATTCAGAATAACACCAAAGCAAAACATGAAAAAAACTGTATAATCAACACAGGACCAAAAAATAAAAAAGAAACAGTGAAAAACAAGGGGAGAAGAAAGGAAAACAATAAACTCAAGTTGAGTGGAGTCACAGGGATTAAGCTTACATCATTTGCCTGAGATTTCTAGAAGTCAAGGCAGAAAATGGCTTTGTTAAAGTACTCGGAAGAAAACAAACAAAAAAATTAGCTGATATGTATGAAATACTGTAATCACATTTAGTGTAAATAATTCACATGTATTAAGTTATTCAATAATCATAAATAATTCCTTTTTGCATATGAGGAAATTAAGGTTCAAAGAATTTGAGTGATTGGCTCAAAAGACCATACTCTCAGTCACGTAGAGGTCTTCAAGAAAACAACCAACGAGAACCAACAGAATATGACTCTGTGTGTGTGTGTGTGTGTAAGTGTGTGTGTGTATTAGATATTAGAGAGTATGAGGGAGAGAAAGGGAAAGGAAGAATGAGGAGAGGAAGGAGAAGTGGAGGGAGAGGGAGGGAGGGAGGGAGGGAGAGGGAGGGAGAGGGAGGGAGGGAGGGAGAGAGAGAGAGAGAGAGAGAGAGAGAGAGAGAGACTGATTTACCTTAAAGAATTGGTCCACACTATTAAAGAAGATGGCAGGCCTGAAACCTGCCGCGCAAGCCAGCAGACTGAAGTCCCAGGGAAGAGGTGGTGTTTCTTGACTTCCAAAGTAGCCTAAAGGCAGAATTTGCTCTTCCTTAGGAGACTTTAGTCTTCTCTGATTGGATGAGGACTACCAACACTATACAGACTAAGCTGGTTTCCTCACAGTCTACTGCTATTAATGCTGTTGCTGTTCATTTGCTAAGTCTTGTCTGACTCTTTGAGACCTCATGGGCTTGTAATCTGCCAAGCTCCTCTGTCCATGGGATTTCCCAGGCAAGGATACTGGGTTGCCATTTCCTTTCCAGGGGATCTTTCCTGACCCAAGGATCGAACCTCTGTCTCCTGCACTAGCAGGTATATTCTTTACTGCTGAGCCACCAGGGAAGTGCGCTATTAATGTTAATCTCATCTAAAAATACTTTCATGTTAACATCCAGGATGGTGAAAGATGAAATATCTTGCTACTGTGACCTAGTCAAGCTAACATATAAAATTAACCATCACATATGGTTAATATGATTGAAAAGCCCATGGAACTTCTAGTGTCCCATGCTATGAAATATCATTTTACTATCTTTCCAAAAGTATATGTTTCAAGCCATTCACCAATATAATGAGGCAGGATTAAATAGGTTAATTTCTCAGATGAGTGATTCACAGACACATACATATATTTAGTGGAATGTATTTGCATTCAGTAGAAGAAGACAGTAGAGCAAATTTGGAAAGGACATAGTTACTGGATTCAGACACCTCTTGATTTCAAATTCCAGGCTCTACCACATTCTAAGTGAGTGTAAGCAACTTGTTAACTTCCCTAAACCTCAGGTTCTTCATCTGTAAAATGGAACATAATACCTAATTTATGGAACTGTTGTAGGAATAAGTACAGTGATCATCATCAAGATCTTAATAAAGAGCTATAACAATATTTAGTTGTTTTCCTTAACGTACCAATTCTGATTTGATAATGATGATGATGACAGTTAACAGAGTAACAGGAAGCTTTTACCTCTGAAGCAGTTGGGCAAACACATAACTTGACTTCACTTTCTATTAGTTATAAGAGAAAACCAGCCAAGTAATGATGCTTTTCATAAGCAGGAGAAAAATAAGGAAAAACAAAGGAAACAGAAGGATCAAACCAACAAAACAGTGTTAAAGAGCTATCAATTCACTGGTCCATGGCTTACTGTCAACTCATTACCCATTTTTAACCTGTTTCCGGCATAATGAAAACAAAATTTTAAAGTTGTTAATTTTTCATAAAGCCAAACTTTTCAACTAGAGGATACTATTTTGAGATTATGTCCTTCCTACATTTTTGATTTTAACAATATTCATACCTTTTAAAATAATGACAGCATTTAGTAAGGTTTTTTCTTTTCCTTTTTTCTATGACTGTAGGTGACAAAATAAAAAAAAACTGACAGATTTACTTCAGACACACTATCTTCTCTTTAATTTTAATATTTTGTGATTTTTAAAAGCCTGGAAACCATGGTCCTATTGTACATTAGTGGAGTTTTAGGTAAGAAGATTCTGAGATGTGTGATTGCACAAAGTGAAATAATCAGAAGGCAATGGCACCCCACTCCAGTACTCTTGCCTGGACAATCCCATGGACGGAGGAGCCTGGTGGGCTGCAGTCCATGGGGTTGCTAAGAGTCGGACAAGACTGAGCGACTTCACTTTCACTTTTCATTTTCATGCATTGGAGAAGGAAATGGCACCCCACTCGAGTGTTCTTGCCTAGAGAATCCCAGGGACGGGGGAGCCTGGTGGGCTGCCATCTATGGGGTCACACAGAGTCGGACAGGACTGACGCGACTTAGCAGCAGCAGCAGCTGTTCCTGCCACGGTAAAGAATACTAATTATTGGAAGGAATATTTATGCATATTATAACGAAAAAATAATCACTAGCATACATATAAAATTCATCATGACTAATTAATGCTCTGTTACATAACTAAATGCAGATACCTGTGTCTGATTTAAAAACAAATAAAATGAAGCCTGTTTATCTCTCGATAAGATGCACACTCAAAATAAAATGCATAGAAAGAATGGGATGGAAAAAATCTTTATCAAGCATCAAGTGAACAAATGCCTGTGAAGCTATAACAATAGAGACCTTAACAATAATCTCATTATATACCAGTGCCAAGAGAAAGCTCTTCATGAATAAATAACAATTTTGAATTTACATATAACAAATAACAGAGACTCAAAATACACACAGCAAAACCTTAAAATATTAAGGCATGTGAAAAGATGCTTAAGATTGTTAATTACCAGAAAATGAAAATAAAAACAATAATCTACCAATCATTTACCAATGAGATACCATCTCACATCTGTCAGAATATCCATCATCAAAAAGTTTACAACTGCTGGTGAGGATATGGAGAAAAGGGAATCCTTAAATGCTGTTGGTAGGAATGTAAATTGGTGCAATCACTATGGAAACAGTATGGTTGTTCTCCAAAAAACTAAAAATAGAATCACTGTACAATTCAGCAATTTCATTCCTGGTTATATATGTGAAGAAAAATGAAAAAAAAAAACTTTTAAAAATTGTATGTACCACAATGTTCATAGCAGCTACATTTACAATGGCCAAGGTAGAGAAGTAAGCCAAGTATCCATCAACAGACAAATGGACAAAGATGTGGGGTATATGTACAATGGAATATTACTCAGCCATAAAAAGAATGAAATTCTACCATTTGCAGCAACATCAATGGGCCTAGAGAATATTATGCTGAGTTAAATAAGTTAGAGAGAGACAAATACTGTGTGATATCATTTTTATGTGGAATCAAAAAATAAAACATGTATATAGCAAAACAGAAGTAGACTCACAGATATAGCAAACAAACAAGTGGTTACAGGTTGGGGAAAGGAGGAAAGAGCAGGATAGAACAATGGGATTAAGAGATACAAATCACCATGTATAAAAATAGATACAAGGATATATTGTACAGTAGAGACAATTATCATATTAATAGCTATTATTTTGTAATAACTTTCAATCAGTTCATTTCAGTTGAGTTCAGTTCAGTCACTCAGTCGTGTCTGACTCTTTGCAACCCCATGATTCACAGCACGCCAGGCCTCCCTGTCCATCACCAACTCCCGGAGTTCACTCAAATTCATGTCCATTGTGTCGGTGATGCCATCCAGCCATCTCATCCACTGTCATTCCCTTCTCCTCCTGCCCCCAGTCCCTGAAAGCATCAGGGTCTTTTCCAATGAGTCAACTCTTCACATGAGGTGGCCAAAGTATTGGAGCTTCAGCTTTAGCATCAGTCCTTCCAATGAATACCCAGGACTGATCTCCTTTAGAATGGACTGGTTGGATTTCCTTGCAGTCCAAGGGACTCTCAAGAGTCTTCTCCAACAACACAGTTCCAAAGCATCAATTCTTCAGTGCTCAGCTTTCTTCACAGTCCAACTCTCACATCCATAGATGACCACTGGAAAAACCATAGCCTTGACTAGACGGATCTTTGTTGGCAAAGTAATGTCTCTGTTTTTCAATATGCTATCTAGTTTGGTCATAACTTTCCTTCCAAGGAGTAAGCGTCTTTTAATTTCATGGCTGCAGTCACCATCTGCAGTGATTTTGGAGCCCCCCAAAATAAAGTCTGACACTGTTTTCACTGTTGCCCCATCTATTTCCCATGAAGTGATGGGACCAGATGCCATGATCTTAGTTTTCTGAATGTTGAGCTTTAAGCCAACTTTTTCACTCTCCTCTTTCACTTTCATCAAGAGGCTTTTTAGTTTCTCTTCACTTTCTGCCATAAGGGTGGTGTCATCTGCATATCTGAGGTTATTGATATTTCTCCTGGCAATCTTGATTCCAGCTTGTGCTTCTTCCAGCCCAGCGTTTCTCATGACGTACTCTGCATAGTAGTTAAATAAGCAGGGTGACAATATACAGCCTTGACATACTCCTTTTCCTATTTGGAACCAGTCTGTTGTTCCATGTCCAGTTCTAACTGTTGCTTCCGGACATGCATATAGGTTTCTCAAGAGGAGGTCAGGTGGTCTGGTATTCCAATCTCTTTCAGAATTTTCCACAGTTTATTGTGATCCACACAGTCAAAGGCTTTGGCATAGTCAATAAAGCAGAAGTAGATGTTTTTCTGGAACTCTCTTGCATTTTCAATGGTCAAGCTGATGTTGGCAATTTGATATCTGGTTCCTCTGCCTTTTCTAAATCCAGCTTGAACATCTGGAAGTTCATGGTTCACGTACTGCTGAAGCCTGGCTTGGAGAATTTTGAGCATTACTTTACTAGCGTGTGAGATGAGTGCAATTGTGTAGTAGTTTGAGCATTCTTTGGCATTGCCTTTCTTTGGGATTGGAATGAAAATTGACCTTTTCCAGTCCTGTGGCCACTGCTGAGTTTTCCAAATTTGCTGGCATATTGAGTGTGGCACTTTCACAGCATCATCTTTCCAGATTTGAAATAGCTCAACTGGAATTCCATCACCTCCACTAGCTTTGTTCATAGTGATGTTTTCTAAGGCCCACTTGACTTCACATTCCAGGATGTCTGGCTCTACATCAGTGATCATACCATTGTGATATCTTGGTCATGAAGATCTTTTTTGTACAGTTCTTCTGTGTATTCTTGCCACCTCTTCTTAATATCTTCTGCTTCTGTTAGGTCCATGCCATTTCTGCCCTTTATCGAGCCCACCTTTGCATGAAATGTTCCCTTGGTATCTCTAATTTTCTTGAAGAGATCTCTAGTCTTTCCCATTCTGTTGTTTTCCTCTATTTCTTTCCATTGATTGCTGAGGAAGGCTTTCTTATCTCTTCTTGCTATTCTTTGGAACTCTGTATGCAGATGCTTATATCTTTCCTTTTCTCCTTTGCTCTTTGCTTCTCTTCTTTTCACAGCTATTTGTAAGGCCTCTCCAGAGAGCCATTTTGCTTTTTTTGCATTTATTTCCCATGGGGATGGTCTTGATCCCTGTCTCCTGTACAATGTCACGAATCTCATTCCATAGTTCATCAGGCACTCTATCTATCAGATCCAGTCCCTTAAATCTATTTCTCACTTGCACTGTATAATCATAACGGATTTGATTTAGGTCATGCCTGAATGGTATAGTGGTTTTCCCCACTTTTTTCAATTTAAGTCTGAATTTGGCAATAAGGAGTTCATGATCTGAGCCACATTCATCTCCTGGTCTTGTTTTTGCTGACTGTATAGAGCTTCTCCATCTTTGGCTGCAAAGAATATAATCAATCTGATTCAGTGTTGACCATCTGGTGATGTCCATGTGTGGAGTCTTCTCTTGTGTTGTTGGAAGAGAGTGTTTGCTATGACCAGTGCGTTCTTTCGGCAAAACTCTAGTTTTTGAGTTAGTCTTTACCCTGCTTCATTCCATACTCCAAGGCCAAATTTGCCTGTTACTCTAGGTGTTTCTTGGCTTTCTACTTTTGCATTCCAGTCCCCTATAATGAAAAGGACATATTTTTTGGGTGTTAATTCCAGGAGGTCTTGTAGGTCTTCATGGAACTGTTCAACTTCAGCTTCTTCAGCATTACTGGTTGGGGCATAGTCTTGGATTACTGTGATATTGAATGGTTTGCCTTGGAAACGAACAGAGATCACTTTGTCGTTTTTGAGATTGCATCCAAGTAATTGCATTTCGGACTCTTTTGTTGACCATGATGGCTACTCCATTTCTTCTAAGGGATTCCTGCCCATAGTAGTAGATATAATGGTCATCTGAGTTAAATTCACCCGTTCCAGGTCCAAGGTAAAGAGCAGCAGCTGTGCTTTGCTGGAGCAGCCGTGAAGAGATACCCCACATCCAAGGTAAGAGAAACCCAAGTAAAACAGTATGTGTTGTGAGAGGGCATCAGAGGGCAGACACACTGAAACCATAATCACAGAAAACTAGCCAATCTGATTACATGGACCACAGCCTTGTCTAACTCAATGAAACTAAGCCATGCCGTGTGGGGCTACCCAAGATGGGAGGGTCATGCTGGAGAGGTCTGACAGAATGTGGTCCACTGGAGAAGGGAATGGCAAACCACTTCCGTATTCTTGCCTTGAGAACCCCATGAACAGTATGAAAAGACAAAATGATAGGATATTGAAAGGGGAACTCCCCGGGTTGGTGGATGCCCAATATGCTACTGGAGATCAGTGGAGAAATAACTCCAGAAAGAATGAAGGGATGGGGCCAAAGCCAAAACAATACTGTGGATGTGACTGGTAGTGGAAGCAAGGTCCGATGCTGTAAAGAGCAATATTGCATAGGAACCTGGAATGTAAGGTCCATGAATCAAGGCAAATTGGAAGTGGTCAAACAGGAGATGGCAAGAGTGAAAGTCAACATTCTAGGAATAACTTTCAATAGAGAATATATAAAAATATTAAAATCACTGCTATACATGCCTGAACTAATATAATGTTGTAAGCCAATGGTATACTGGCTTACAAATAAAAAAAGGAGAAAAGATGGGAAAATTCACAATCATGGGGTAGAAATTTTAACTATCTTCTTAGTTGCTGATAGCTCAAGTTGACCAAAAAATTACTAAAACTGAACAAGTGTGATCCATACTCAAAAATAAGAAAATTAATATTTTTTTAAATCAGAATTGGTTATTTATAAAAAGTGACTAGATGTCAAGATACAAGGCAAATATCAGTAAACAGCAAGCAACCAAGATCATGAAAATGATGTCATTTGACCACAATACAATACAATCCAACATTAATAAAACTCATGAGTCCATATGTAAATAATTTATAACACATATACACACAAACATACACATAGGATTTACTTCAATAGATATGTAACATTTTATTCTATGTGTGACTCATATTCAAAGGTATAGGAAAATGCTAATATCTGCCTAATTTTAGTAGTGTTTCTTACATTATATAAATTTGAAACTTTTACTACAGGATACTATCATTTTATATATTAAGAAAGAGAGGGGAAGGAATGAAATAAAAAAGGATCTAATTATTTAAAAGGAGTTAAGAAAAATGGCCCCCTAAAAGTATATATGCAATGATTAATAAAAATGTAGAATGTGACCTTAAAAAATAGCTTGTCACTTGGAACTATTCAATCAGAACCACAATGGCTACTCCTCTGTTATATAAAACAGATTCCAACGTTAAGTAAAAGCATTAGGTAGCATTTTAAATTCTTAAGATTTTTATATTTCAAAAACTGATTTGGGGGGAGTCCAGACTACAATTTTCTGAGATATTTATACAAAGGCTAAGACAAAAATTCATATCTATAACAATTTCTATATCTAGAAATATCCCATACAGAAGAAAAATCACCTTTATACAATCATTTTAACTTATCTTAAAATAGCATTTTCAGTGGGTACTGTAAAAGATATTTTAAAATTTCTAAATATAATGTCTACTGGTTCCTTCTTGCCTCCATTCTTAGCTCCTGGACTAGCAACTAATGGATCAACCACAGACTTAGAATATTATGTAATATCTGAACATTTTCAGGGATAAATAATTTCACTAGCAGTAAATAAACTCAATGGCACAATGTTTAATATAAAGACAGAAAATAATAATTTGAACAAGTCATTTTAGTACTGTGAAATTGACACTAGAGAAGGACAGCAGCTCAAAGTCGGCATGCTTTCTCTGTAATCTGTGGGCAGGTTATTTATCCCATCTGTGACAAAAATTTCCACTTTCTATTTAATTATTTAATTTCTGAATTCCAATTTCTATTTAATTATAAATTCTATAAACTTTAGATAAATGGTTTAAGTGTAATAGAAAAGAGGTAATAGCTTTCTTTTCAAAGACATTTTTCATTCTATGATCTGAAAGCACATAATAAAATCCTTTCCAACTTTATACTATTTTGAGAGATTACTACAACATTTGATAATGTAAAAAGAATATACAGCTTCTATCAAATCAAATGGCTTCTCAGTATAAGCAACTACCTGCAGCTGAAATAATATAGACTGAAAACAAATGTTAATTTTTAAAGTAAAAATTCAGATTACATTAAAAATTTATGTAAGAGCTGATTGACATGCAATTATAGAAAAATGGAAAATATCATTTTTTAAGTACCAATACAATTTGGGAGAAGGAAATGGCAACCCACTCCAATATTCTTGCTTGGGAAATTCCAAGGACAGAGGAGCCTGGCGGGCTACAATCCACGGGGTCGTAGAGTCAGACATGATTTAGTGGCTAAACAAACATTAATATTTTGTCCATCTAAAATGATAATTCTGCTTCCTAAATGTTGATTTACTTGTACCCCCACCACCATTCTTCCTTACTTTTCTCCCTGCTGCTGCTGCTGCTAAGTCGCTTCAGTCGTGTCCGACTCTATGCGACCCCATAGACGGCAGCCCACCAGGCTCCCCCGTCCCTGGGATTCTCCAGGCAAGAATACTGGAGTGGGTTGCCATTTCCTTCTCTCATCCAGTTAATCACTCATCTGCAGCTCAAACCACCTACCTTTCATACAGTACCTCAGTGATATAGTCAAAGCAATAATATTATCATGTTACTCTCCTCCCACAATGCATGAACATGCTTCTACCATGTAAAGAATAAATCCCCAAATATTTGGTCCAAGAAATCCTTCAATCATTTGCCCTACATCTTATCCAACCTTATCTCTTACCACCCTCTCTCACTTCACACTCCAATTTAGACCCACACAAATACTTGCCATACTTCAAACATATCATTTTCTCTCTTTACAGTTTCAGCTCTACACACTCTTCTTTCTGGCTTAATACCCTTAGCCTATGCATCTGGGAGCCTTAGCATCTTCTTTGAAACTATCCCTGATGCTTGCCTCCACATAGTGAATTGTGATCCCTTTTGATCATAAATTTCTTGAGCATAATTCTGACACTTGTCTTATAAAACTGATATTATGGTATATTCTATTTGCTTTTTCAGGGATGAAGAATTTTATCCTTGAAGAATTTATCCAATGAAGAATTTACCGTTAGGTCTTACTTTTCAGCTCCTAGGACAGGACCTAGCATACTTTGGCTTCAGAATATAAAAATACAAGAATAAAAATATAAAGATTAGTATGTCCATATATTCAAATACTTTAAATAAGAAAAGTAAACCATATTTTCTCTTTAAATCTACAACAAACTTTAAATCTTTAAGTTTTTCCTGCTATATCTCAATTTATATTTTTGACTACATTGTTGTTTTTTTATCTTTAATTTTCTGTCATTAATATCTTCTTCCTAATAGCCTCATTTGCTTTATCACTTTAATGTTTATCTTTTATTTATCTTATCTTCCCCATGGCACCATGTAAAATGTATCCAATTTAAAAAGAAACATCTTTAACTTATAAAAATTAACTCGGTATGTTTTATATGCAGATGTATATTAGCTAAATTTTATATTATTTTCCTAAATATCTATAGCTATTATATTCTTGTTTCTATATGACTTTTTGTATAACATTTTTGTCATTATTTTATTTGTTTAATTTGGCATTTGTCAGACACTTGGATAAATTCTATACTGGGAATAGATTAGAGAGTATTTTTATTCTCTACCAATCTTATTTTATGTTTTTATTTTGAGGAACTTACTAAATAACAGAGAACAAGACAAAAAAATTCACTGAACAATGTAAAAGTATGACATAATATTAAAGCTGAAAAAACAAAGTTCAAGAGAATTTAAGATACATCTTTCAAATTTAGTTTTAAATGACTGATTTACCTCTTCTAAACTTGACTTCTTAAAACCCAAACATGACTAAATTTTTGTCTCACTTTAAACCAGATTAAAAAGCCAAACAACCACAAATCAATAGTGGTTGATATGCACTTTAAAGATCCCTAGATTAGTTTCTGTATCCCTAGATTAGAGATAGCACTGAAAATTACAATAGTAGTTCATACTGCGTGACTGAACTGAACTGAAAGCATTCATTCAAAAACACTGGGAATCTCCTGAGTTACAGACTCTGCCAGGCACTGAGAATCAGAGAAAAGCATGTCAGTCACAATATTCAAAAACTCACACTTAACAAGTTACAGTTTGCAAATTCAAAGATTCAAAGTGTCCAGGCAGAAAACACAAACAAGTAAAGCAAATCAGGCACACAAAAAAACATGTCAGCATAATGAAGTTTTATGGATATGTTTAGGGATATAATAGGAAGTGGTATGGGCTCTTGTGAACTAGAAAATTTGGGTTCTAAATAAGGAGGGAAATAACTGCTGAGAGCTTACCAACTGTTACCTTAAGGAATTAGCCCAGAGCCGCCTGAAACACATTTGTAAAGAGAATCCAGAAATTCTGATTTCTATATGAAACTCCTTGCAGTTTAAATATTCATAATTACAACCACTCTAAAAACAAACACTGTGGGGACCAATATAGAACAATTCAAGAAAAATAAAGCAAAACAACACCCTATTGACTGGTTCTTGGCCACTAGATCCCACCTCAAGGTTAAACTCTAGTTTTATATAAAATACAATCTATTCACTTATGGATATTTCCTTTCAACATCCCATCAAAATGAGTTTTATGTTTACAAGATCATATTGGAGTTGAGCCAAGGCAGAGAAGGAAAGTCATCTTTTCCACGCTGTCCCACTACTACAGAAAGGCTGAAGGGTTTCAAATTAGCTATGAATTCAATGCTCATCCTTCATCCCATGCTTCCTCCTCTTAGTATTGTAGCTTGCTGGTCAGTTTTCTTATACTTCCGTCTTCAGTTTGTATGTATTTTCCAGATAGAAAGTATAAATAAACAGGGACATGCCATTTACGAAAATTAAAAAAATAGTCACATGTGAAATATTCTATGATAGTAAGAGAGTACATTTCATGCAGGGATCTGATATAAGTTGAGAACTCAAAACACGCAAGTAATCTATTTTATCTCACCACTTAACAATATGTATATAAATGAAGTATTTCAGGATTTAACAATACATTCTCTTTGCTAAACTATAGTATATTGTGGTATGATGCCTCATGAAATCAATATGCCTTCTAATATATTATGGTTTTTAGGCAAATTTTAGAAACTGTTTTCTCTTCCTCCTTGATAACGTTCACTCAGTGTCTTGTCTCTTTATAATAAACCAGCCTGCGGGGGAAATTCTTATACCATTTAAAATATCATTTCTGAAGTACAAATATTATATATATGTGTGCATGTGTGTGCATGTAAATGTATCTTATACTAGTGTGAAAGTGAGTGTTAGCCGCTCAGTTGTGTCCAACTCATTGTGACCCCATGGACTGTAGCCTGCCAGATGCCTTTGTCCATGGAATTCTCCAGGCAAGAATACTGGAGCGGGTTGCCATTCCCTTCTCCAGGGGATCTTCCTGACCCAGGGAGAGAACCAGGTCTCCTGCATTGCAGGCATATTCTTTACTGTCTGAGCCACCAGGGAATCCCCATCTTATATTAAAATATGAATTTAGTAGAGTAAGGAATTTTGGTAACATACAAGTTCTCATCGCTTGAATAGCTCCTCATATTCCTGGATTTTTCTTTCTGCTTACTAGCCTCTTAACAGTTATAAATCACGAAAAGATGTGAAATTCAGTGCAGTGTTGGGAGACATAACTGTGCAGTGGTAAAGAATCTGCCCCCAATACAGCAGACACAAGAGAAAAGGGTTTGATCTCTAGGTTGGGAAGATCACCTGGAATAGGAAATGGCCACCCACTCCAGTATTCCTACCTGGAAAATTCAATGAACAGAGGAGCCCAGTGGGCTACAGTCTATGGGATTGCAAAGAGTAGGACAAAACTGAGTATGTATGCACACACTTCCATACACATATACATACACACACTTCATTAGACACTTACAGGTGAACCAGAGGCAGAAACAAAGTGCAGTAGAAAAAGATAGTTTTAAATTTTCAAAATAAAAGCTGCTAAAATCATTCTCATAAGAGATGTAAAGTGAACACTTATCAATGATTTTAATTAGCTTGTTAATGAATGACTTAATTAACATGTTAAAACTGGTTCAAAAGGGAACTCAGAGTACCATATATTTATAGTCAGAAAGAATATGCTGAAATGAGTTTACTAATTGATACAAAACTGCTGATCATTATCTACATTGAGATAAATAACTGAGAGGAAATAATTATTTTCTATGGACAGGAATTAGGAGTTATTTATATTACTATCAGGTTTCAACAACTTAACTTATAGCTCTGTGAAGATATAAAATAACCTAATCAAAGGCAAGCAAAGGTGAAGATAAACTCAGAGGATGAACTAGTTGGATTCTACTAAAATGCAGTCTTCACAACTTTCCCTTATAATATTAAGGAACATTTGCTTATTTCAGAATTAGCTCAAACACTAGACCTAAACAAATATTAACCCTGAAAAACCAATGTCTAACATTACCTCAAGCACATTCTCAACTTGATGGAATGACCAGCTCGAGAATAAAATTTTAGTTATATAACTTCAAATTCTTGATTCAGTGAAAACTCATGATCTCAGAAAGAATTTAAAATAAGTGGAATTTCTAACAAGAGATAAGAATCAGTCTTCTAACTGATTCTCTAACAAGAATCAGTCTTCACTAATAAACATAGGTATTTTAAGCTTTTAAATAGATGAAGTAGAAGTGAACAAGTCAAATATTTAAAATTTGATTCCAGTAGATAAGAAAAATGGCAAAGATAAACTTAAGCACTGAAGTTTAAAACAATAACAAAAATCAGCTTAGAATATTTGCTCCAGAACGTATTCTCTATGTGATCCGTTCAGTTCAGTCACTCAGTCATGTTCAACTCTCTGAGACCCCATGGACTGCAGCACGCCAGGCCTCCTGTCCATCACCAACTGCTAGAGTTTACTCCAACTCATGTCCATCAAGTCGGTGATGCCATCCAACCATCTCATCCTCTGTTTTGTCTCCATCTCTTCCTGCCTTCAATCTTTCCCAGCATCAGGGTCTTTTCCAATGAGTCAGTTCTTCCCATCAGGTGGCCAAAGTATTGGAGTTTCAGCTTCAGCATCAGTCCTTCCAATGAATATTCAGGACTGATGTCCTTTAGGATGGACTGGTTGAATCTCCTTGCAGTCCAAGAGATTCTCAAGAGCCTTCTCCAACACCACAGTTCAAAAGCATCAATTCTTCAGCACTCAGCTTTCTTCACAGTCCAACTCTCGCATCCATACATGACTACTGGAAAAACCATAGCCTTGACTAGATGGACCTTTGTTGGCAAAGTAATGTCTCTGCTTTTTAATATGCTGTCTAGGTTGGTCATAACTTTTCTTCCAACGAGCAAGCATCTTTTTATTTCATGGCTTCAGTCACCATCTGTAGTGATTTTGGAGCCCCCCCCAAAATAAAGTCTATCACTTTTTCCATTGTTTCCCCATCTATCTGCCATGAAGTGATGGCACCAGATGCCATGATCCGATGCAGTAAAGAGCAATATTGCATAGTAACCTGGAATGTTAGGTCCATGAATCAGAGTAAATTGGAAGTGGTCAAACAGGAGATGGCAAGAGTAAACATAGACATTTTAGGAATCAGTGAACTGAAAAAGACTGGAATGGGTGAATATAATTCAGATGACCATTATATCTATCTTCTAAGGCAAGAATCCCTTAGAAGAAATGCAGTAGCCATCATAGAGCCAACAAAAGAGTCCAAAATGCAGTACTTGGATGCAGTCTCAAAAACAACAGAATGATCTCTGCTTGTTTCCAAGGCAAACCATTCAATATTACAGTAATTCAAGTCTATGCCCCAACGAGTAATGCTGAAGAAGCTGAAGTTG
This sequence comes from Bubalus bubalis, assembly GCF_019923935.1. NCBI lineage: Eukaryota > Metazoa > Chordata > Mammalia > Artiodactyla > Bovidae > Bubalus > Bubalus bubalis. The sequence continues at coordinate 37,156,139 of NC_059164.1, read as the reverse complement.
AACAGTTCTATGAAGACCTACAAGACCTTCTAAAACTAACACCTCAAAAAGATGTCCTTTTCATTACAGGGGACTGGAATGCAAAAGTAGGAAGTCAAATGCCTGTAGTAAAAGGCAAATTTGGCCTTGGAGTACAGAATGAAGCAGGGCAAAGGCTAATCAAGTTTTGGCAAGAGAACGCACTGATCATAGCAAACACCCTCTATGTGATCATAAGCAGTTTAATCTTTTAATTGTTATACGCCCAAGGCTCTTCAAAGTGGTAAGACTATGGCTGTCTTGTGGTTGTCATGAGGATAAAATTAAAAGCACAGGCACAGAAGCCTAGCACAATGTATACCACAAGGTGTATCTGTTGTTCAGTTGCCCAGTCATGTCCGACTCTTTGCAACCCCAATGGACTGCAGCATACCAGGCCTCTCTGTTCCTCACCATCTCCCAAAGTTTGCCCAAGTTCATGTCTATTGCATCATTGATGCCAACCTGCCATCTCATCCTCTGATGCCCTCTTTTCCTTCTGTGCTCAATCTTTCCCAGCATCAGGGTCTTTTCCAGTGAGTCTGCTCTTTGTATCAAGAGCCCAAAATACTAGCTTCAGCATCAGTCCTTCCAATGAGTATTCATGGTTGATTTCCATTTAAGACTGACTGGTTTGATCTCCTTGTAGTCCAAGAGACTCTCAGGAGTCTTCTCCAGCACCACAGTTTGAAGGCATCAATTCTTCAGCGCTCCACCTTCATTACAGTCCAGCTCTCACAACCGTATGTGACAAGGGGTGTATCTGTTTACTACTAGGGAACTTCCAGATGTTCAAGCTGGATTTAGAAAAGGCAGAGGAATCAGAGATCAAACTGCCAACATCCGCTGGATCATCGAAAAAGCAAGAGTTCCAGAAAAACATCCATTTCTGCTTTATTGACTATGCCAAAGCCTTTGACTGTGTGGATCACAATAAACTGTGGAAAATTCTGAAAGAGATGGGAATACCAGACCACCTGACCTGCCTCTTGAGAAACTTATATGCAGGTCAGGAAGGAACAGTTAGAACCGAACATGGAACAAAAGACTGGTTCCAAATAGGAAAAGGAGTACGTCAAGGCTGTATATTGTCACCCTGCTTATTTAACTTATATGCAGAGTATATCATGAGAAATGCTGGGCTGGAGGAAGCACAAGCTGGAATCAAGATTGTCGGGAGAAATATCAATAACCTCAGATATGCAGATGACACCACCCTGATGGCAGAAAGTGAAGAGGAACTAAAAAGCCTCTTGATGAAAGTGAAAGAGGAGAGTCAAAGAGTTGACTTAAAGCTCAACATTCAGAAAATGAAGATCATGGCATCTGGTCCCATCACTTCATGGGAAATAGATGGGGAAACAGTGGAAACAGTGTCAGACTTTATTTTGGGGGGCTCCAAAATCACTGCAGATGGTGACTGCAGCCATGAAATTAAAAGACGCTTACTCCTTGGAAGCAAAGTTATGACCAACCTAGATAGCATATTGAAAAGCAGAGACATTACTTTACCAACAAAGGTCCATCTAGTCAAGGCTATGGTTTTTCCAGTAGTCATGTATGGATGCGAGAGTTGGACTGTGAAGAAAGCTGAGCACTGAAGAATTGATGCTTTTGAACTGTGGTGTTGGAGAAGACTCTTGAGAGTCCCTTGGACTGCAAGGAGATCCAACCAGTCCATTCTGAAGGAGATTAGCCCTGGGTGTTCTTTGGAAGGAATGATGCTGAAGCTGAAACTCCAGTTCTTTGGCCACCTCATGCAAAGAGTTGACTCACTGGAAAAGACTCTGATGCTGGGAGGGATTAGGGGCAGGAGGAGAAGGGGACGACAGAGGATGAGATGGCTGGATGGCATCACCGACTCGATAGATGTGAGTTTGAGTGAACTCCGGGAGTTGGTGATGGACAGGGAGGCTTGGTATGCTGTGATTCATGGGGTTGCAAAGAGTCGGACACGACTGAGCAACTGAACTGAACTGAACTGAAATGACCTTTATGGATGCTTTTCAAATCAGAAGCTGGAACCCTGATGCCAGAGACATCAACCTCAGTCATGGGCTGAACCCCACAGACCTACAATGCCTGTACTTGTCCAGCTTTAAAAAGTAGAAAGAATCCAGAGTCAGCAACAGACACATCAATGGTTTAATCGATGTGGGTGCTTACATGTCTGAAGCAAGTTTCCTGAGTGGCATCCCATTGTGTGCAATGGACACATGAGGGACATGATGGCAGTCTTTGTTCCTGGAGGTAAGGGGTGCAGTGGGGGAGAGATCACTTGTTATAGGGGAACTGATACCAGGTGAGCTCATTAATTACCAGGGAAACCTGGTATTTATCACTTTTTCCATTGAGTGGCACGCCCCTCACTGTCCCCTTTGGTAGGAACAATCATGAGCTGGGGTCTGGGACAAGTATGTAGGAAGGTCAGTCAAGTGCCTAAGATATATAGGTGAAGCAGGCACTTTGGTCAGGGTAATGTACAGATAATAAGAGAATAGCCATCTTGAGTGGCCTGACCATATACTCAGTAAGGTACATCCTTGCTTCAGAAGATTTTACAGTGGGGACCCTGATATTTTTTCTGGGTTCTAACCAATCAAAATTAAAAAAAAAGTTTTCAAACTTTCTACATGAAGAACAATAGATGGAAATGAAACTTCTGAGACTATATTTCTAGAGTCTTATAATGGATTTAAAATGGAACATTGGTAACAACAAATTTACAATTCACTTAATGTTTTTGGAAAACAATAATTTGGAAAATTAATTTTGGAAAACAGTGTAATAAATACTATAAAAGCATTCTTTTGAAATATATATTAGATATTCATAGTATGTTATTAAACATAACATGTCATAAGTTTTGTTGCTGTTGTTCTTGTATCCTTTGTAGTATAGCAATTCTTGTGTCAGTTTTGACATACCATACCACTAGTACCTGCAAAGCAGGAAGAAACAATCCACGGTTTCATGGAGAACAATCAAATACTTATTAAACATTGATTCTGTGTCTAGCTTTATGCCTGACACTGTGAAGAAAGGCATTAGTATTAAACAGTCTCTTAAGAAATTTACTATCTTTCTAGAAAGGAAGAGGAAGATATGAGATAAAAAGCAAAACAAATTAGCAATAAAAAAAAAGAAAAAAATGCCAGAATGGGTTATATAAATGAGAAGTCAAGTCATGCCTGGAAAGGTCTTCAATTAAAAGTCTAACTTGATTTACTATAAAATTCAACAGAAGTACTTATGAGTTGCCAGGAATTTACAAACATGATTAACTATGCACTTACATTGTACTGAATAGAGAACGTGGGATGATAAAAATAAACTCTCCTCAAGAACTTGGAGTTGATATGGAAGCAAGCTAAGTATCAATTAACAGACAAATGGATAAAGAATACATGGAATCTAGATATACAATGGAATACTACTCAGCCCCAAAGAGAAGAAAATTTTCCCATTTGAAACAACACAGATGGACTTGGAGGGCATTAAGCAAAGTGAAATAAGTCAGAGAAAGACTTTTCACCTATATATGGAATCTTAAAAATACAATGAACTAATGAACATAACAAGAAATCTACTCACAGATGTAAAGAACAAACTAGTAGTTACCAGTTGGGAGAGAGAAGGGAGGAGGGGCAACAGAGGTCCAGAAGATTAAGAGATACAAACCATCATGTATAAAACAAACAACATGGATATATTGTACAACACAGGGAATATAGCCAATATTCTAAAATAACTATAAATGGACTATAATCTTCAAAAATATTGTGAATCTCTGTGTTGTACACCTGTATGGAGAAAGCAATGGCACCCCACTCCAGTACTCTTGCCTGGAAAATCCCATGGACGGAGGAGCCTGGTGAGCTACAGTCCATGGGGTCGTGAAGAGTCGGACATGACTGAGTGACTTCACTTTCACTTTCATGCATTGGAGAAGGAAATGGCAACCCACTCCAGTGTTCTTGCCTGGAGAATCCCAGGGACGGGGGAGCCTGGTGGGCTGCTGTCTACGGGGTTGCACAGAGTGGGACACGACTGAAGCGACTTAGCAGCAGCAGCACATCAACTATACGTCAATTAAAGAAAAAAGAACTTGGAAATAAATACAGGTCCCACCTGCTAAGGTTTAACTATAAAATCAGTACATAATGAATTAATGAATACAATTCTTTCTTTGTGAAGTCCTTAGAGCAAAATTTCCTGAAAGTATCATAAATATAAAAAGAATGTGTGAGTCATATGGGAGGGGAGGGAATGGCTGTTTAATATTGCAAACAGAAAAAGGAGAATAGCAAAGGCTCAAAATTAACAGTACTCATCTCAGCACCAACTGGGAAGAATCCTGTCCCATAGACTGACCAACTCTTTGGTTCTCTGAGGCAAAACTACACCCTTTGTGAAGGTGAATATGTCAGGATTATTGTTGTTTAGTCACTAAGTCGTGTCTGACTCTTCCGGACCCCATGCACTGTAGCCCACCAGGCTCCTTTCTCCATGGGATTCCCCAGGCAGGAATACTGCAGTGGATTGCCATTTCCTTCCCTAGGGGATATACCAGGTTACCTTTTCCTACTAAAGGCACTGAAAGAAAGAGGAAGTGAACTCGCTCAGTCGTGTCCTCATGGACTGTAGCCCACCAGGCTCCTCCCTCCATGGGATTCTCCAGGCAAAAGGACTGGAGTGGGTTGCCATTGCCTTCTCCAACTAAATGCACTAGATGGTTAAATTCTTCAACTAACATCTTTGTCCTAATCTCTTGCTTAAAACAGCAAAGGCTGGATTGTCTTACAGCTTCTCTGGTAGCTTCCCACATGAAAGTAAGGGGAAAATGCCAAAAAAGGATGCAACTGTACTTTTTAGTTGCATTTCTCACAGTAAACGATTATAGTAGGGAACATATTTTAAGCAATTACTATGTGTCAGACACTATCCTATATGTTTTACCTGAATTAACTCTTTAAACCATCACAACAATCCTATGAACTATGCCCAGATACTATCCTTGTTTTGCAGAAGAGGAAACTGAGGCACAGAGGGGTAATGATTATTGCTTGAGATTACACAGTCAGTAAGCCACAGAGACAAGATTCAGAGCCAGGCGATCTGACTCGTTCAGTCTTTGATCTTTCCTAACCACTATATTACACTGCTTCTCATAGGATCTATCAATTGACATTATAATTTCTGTGAGTTTGGTGGGCATACATCAGTATCTCTAAATTCCCTACCAGTTCTAAACCCCATGAACATTAA